>NW_027461522.1:0-282697 GCF_024713945.1 Dermatophagoides farinae | reverse complement strand
ATTTTTTTGTCGAAAGAATTCCAAAAAACGATCAGCGATTGAATTAGATTTGTTTTAGACGCATAATAGAAAACTTGCGCTAATGAAGACAATAAGCAAAATTGTCTCTGAACTTAGAATATTAGTTTACTTTTTTTTGTTTTCACGATTACTGGCAGATTTCTTGGATTTTTTTTTGTCTATTACACGTTTGTAGCATTTTGATCTAAAATCTGTTATGGGTGAAGAAGTCTGAGATAAAATGCTTATTGAAGCACGGCCAAAATTGTCTTCTAAAGACATTATTACAGGTAGAGCAATCTTGAAATTGTTTGGTTTGCTAACATTTTTAGATGCGACTTGTTTTTTTTTGAATTTTTTTTTTAAATTAGTTCGTTGTTTGTTTTCTTTTTTGAAGTTTTTAATGACAGTGTCTAGCGAAAGATCATACTCATTTTAGAAATTATTAAATTACAATTTGTTTATTATTGAAAATTTTTTTAAGCAACATATTAATTAATTTTTAAGAATTATTTCTAAAAGATTTTCAATATGTTTCACGACAATAACTAAAATTACATTTCAACTCATAACCTAATTTAATGTCTATTTAAAAAGCTTAAATCATTCTTTTATTATTTTTATGTGTTGATAAACTCAAGTTATGCACTTTGATACTCTGGTTTTTGAGGAGTGTTTAATAACAACATTAGTTAATAATGTTTATAAGCATTCTGCGTCAATATTTAATCTTAAAATTGTTTAAAATGTATCGTCTCTAAGCTTTAGTTTCTATCTGGTTTTTTGTTCTCTTTGGATTGATATTCTTCATAAATTCGGTTTAATAAAGCCATCAGTAGGAGCTAAGTATGCACATACTATACAAACGATGTAAAGCAAACCTGCGATTGATAAAAATACAGCGTTTGTTTCTACTTTCTCAACGGCATGACCTAAGGCAAACATACATAAAATAGTAGAAATTTCTGGCTACCATACCACAAATACCGGAAGCAGTTCCTTTGATTGAAGAAGGAAATAGCTTGGCAGGATAGATTAAACATAACGGAGCCGGTAAATTGCAAGATACGTTGTACATCACAAGTAATGCAATTGAAACAATTTGTAGAAGAAGAGTTGTGCTGTTAGATAGACGTAACAACAAAGAGAGTAATAACAAGGAGTTGCAGTACTAAACAAGCTGACTAGTAGCGTTTTTTTTAGTCCCAACTTGTTTAAGCATCATCATTCCGAGTAATACTCCAAAAATTCCGAAAAATCCCATGAATGAATTGATTAGGTAAGAGGAGTACTTAAGATGTAAACTGTTAATGATGCTAATGGAAAACGCTGCTACACAATAAGAAGGGCTTGCAATACCGGCCCAGTACACTGATACGAATGTAATAGCCCACAAGTTTCTTTTGGATGTGATTGAATCATTTAGGTTACAAATCTCATCATTGTTATCTTGTTTAGTATTTTTTTCTTTGCGATTAGCTATCCACACAGGAGATTCTTTTAGGTACATGTGCATAATGTAAATTGCTGGAGCTACAATCAATATGTTAGTAAATATCAGAGCCCTCCAAGTGTTGTTCGCATTGAATAAAGCATTGAATAAGAAACCGGCACCAAATGATAAAAATATTCCGAGGAAAAAAGTAAGTTCTGCAATGGACATGATGTTGTTTAATTTACTGTTGTCAATTTGTTCGGATAAGTATGTTGTGATACCACTGTAGTGTGTTCCTGTAACAAATCCAGCAAACATTCGAAAAAAAATAAAAACTGCCAAGTTGGTCGACAATGACT
This sequence comes from Dermatophagoides farinae, assembly GCF_024713945.1. NCBI lineage: Eukaryota > Metazoa > Arthropoda > Arachnida > Sarcoptiformes > Pyroglyphidae > Dermatophagoides > Dermatophagoides farinae. The sequence continues at coordinate 280,903 of NW_027461522.1, read as the reverse complement.
GCCCTGTACAAGCTATAATGAGTAAATACCACGCAACCAGCAAAGCTTTTTTTCGACCGAACTGATCCGCTAAAAATCCTCCTATAAGGCTTCCAAAAACATTACCAATTAGTGTTGAAGATCCAATTAAAGAACGTTGAGCACTGTTAAGCGAAAATGTCTGTGTCAAAACGTCCATAATTGGACTCGTAGATCCCATTGAATATCCGATAGCAATATGGCCTAAAATGATACATATAACTATTAATCTCTCATAAGTTTCAGATTTAGATTGTTTCATTAAATTCTGGTTCACATTCGGAGCTGATGTGTCCAAAACTATCTTTTGCAACAAATTATCGACAAGCTGGCTCATATTTCGGTGAATACAAATTTATTTAGCATCACACACAAGAGCAAAAGTAAATCTTTATTCTCATTTAAGAATGTGCTAAAATTATATTTAAAATTTTAAAAATATCTGTTCCTTTCAAGATAGACAACGTTCATACGTTGATCTAGCAATAAAACGTAATATATATTCAAAAAGTTGATATTTGAAATTGTAGGCGAAAAAAATCGTTGTTTGATATGACGATCGTATTTGAAATTGTCTACTACAATGTATTATAACACATAAGCGAGTAACTTTTGTAATTATATATAAACTATTTCAGCCAAAATAAAGAAAACTGTGCATTATTAATGTAAAACCTTTATACAAGTTAAGGTCAAAATCATTTCTCGCTTTTAAGAGTATATAACTCAATAAATTAATTTTAATTGCTAAAAGCTACGATATAAATTTTTATTTTATGTAATTTTCAAAGGATATTTCGAGTGATAACTATAATATAAGTGGATAACAGAGTTAAACAGGTATAGAGTTTTTGAATTATTCATTTATAGCTCTAGGACGTAAATTATCATGTTATGTAAAATATATATATTAGATTCATACGGAACATTAATACAAACGTTTGTAGGTTAGTTAAACGTCAAAAGTTTTAGACCAACAAAAATCTACCTAAAAAGCCCGTAAACGAAGAAATAATTATCTCTTCCTTATTATTTGGGTTTTCGCAGATAATGGAAGCAAAAATTAAAACTCAAGAAGAAAGGGAAAAACAAATTGATTGTTGTGAAGTAAAATTGCTCGATTTAAAAAATCTGTTGAGAAATTTTCACTTTATTGAATTTGAAAATTTTAATATTGCGCTATGGTATGATCTAAACAATTATTGTTTCATAATTGAAACGATGAAGAGCATAAAAAAAACAACGATTCTGGAAATTATGTTTAAGCTAAGTTCAGTTATGACATATATAATTAACAGCAATCCGTATGATAAAGAAAGCAATCTAGTCAATTCTAATTTTCTAAAAAGTCGAATAAATTCGGTATTAAAAAATTATTTATAAATTTATGTGAAAATTAGCTAAACGCAAGAAAAAATATATTGAAATTTATGAATGTGGTGTTGAATGAAGACAATTTGTTGACTACCATAGTTGAGCAAATTCCTAACAAGCTGATAGAATCTTTTAGAGAACAATACCAAACAGTAATAAATGATAGAGCTTGTAAGTAATGAGTATTAATAATTTTTCAGCTCGGGAAGCTCGAACAGTTAAGGAAATAGAAGATTTAGACGCCAAAATCGAAGCTAACAAAGCAGGTAAGTAATCAACATTTAATTATGACAATAGAGTACAGCAGAATTTCTTTTTCGATCAATCAAATAACGGAATCTATTGAGGTATGTGTATTTCTATACATTTTGCGATAGGTATTAAAAACGGAAGCTCAATCTCAGTTTGTGACTAACGTAGAGCAAACTGAGCAAACTATTATTACGTTGAATGATCAATTGAACGCGTTAGAAAGTGGTATGTTTGTCATTAATTGTACTTGCGTTTTAGAATTTTTGAGTTTAAGCAATTATTATGAAAGTTCGATAAAAAAAGTGGAAGAATCGATTGAAATATACAACAAAGTGTTGGGATTGAGTATTTTAGAAGGTAAAACCCAAACAGATTCGTACTGTTTAGAAATCAACCCTTACGATCAAATGATATACAAAAACAAATTAAAACTAATTTTTTCAAAAGAATTCGAATCAACACTTGAGCGGTTCAAATACAATTTGATTTCGATTCAGCCGGAAATACCAAACTCGATAATCATCCAAAAACGTTGCGAAGAAAACTCAGATGACTTAGCACTTAATGTGGCTTTGGCCAGGCTCACATATAAAAGTTACTGAAGAGCGAAAAATAATTTTGTTCGACTTTAATAATTAGCTAAAGTAAAAAAAATAATAATTGAAATTCAGTCAATTTTTGCTTTGAATGATTTAGATTAAAGTCTTAATTCAAAAATTCAGTAGAACAAAAATTCGCGCAGTGCACACAATTGTTAAAGTGCTAAAATACTCAATTTAAATGAGAGAAATTATTCAAATACAAGCAGGGCAATGCGGAAACCAAATTGGAACAAAATTTTGGGAAGTAATTGCTGATGAGCACGGTATTGACGGCCGCGGAACGTACAGAGGTGGCAATGATTTGCAGATGGAACGCATAAATGTATTTTTTAACGAATCGCACAATGGAAGATTTGTACCCCGTGCCGTTCTGGTAGATTTAGAGCCTGGAACCATGGACAGTATCCGCGCCGGTCCTTTCGGAGAACTTTTTAGACCAGATAATTTTATCTTCGGACAGTCAGGAGCTGGAAATAACTGGGCTAAAGGATTTTATACGGATGGAGCATACCTGATTCAAGAAGTTATGGATGTAATCCGAAGAGACGTAGAAAGCTGCGAGTGCTTACAAGGTTTTCAGATCGTACATTCTTTAGGAGGAGGCACGGGTTCTGGTATGGGAACCTTGTTGATCAACAAAATTCGTTCAGAATACCCCGATAGAATTATTGAGTCTTTTAGCGTTTTTCCGTCTCCTAAAGTTAGCGACACCGTTGTAGAGCCCTATAACGCTACTTTGAGTGTGCATCAACTGGTTGAAAACACTGAATTTGTAAATACTTTGGATAACGAAGCACTTTATGATATTTGCTTTAGAACATTGAAGTTAACTACGCCCACGTATGGTGATTTGAACCATTTGGTCAGTGCCGCTATGAGCGGGGTCACGTGTTGTTTGCGTTTTCCAGGTCAGCTTAACTCAGATTTAAGAAAACTAGCGGTTAACTTGATTCCGTTTCCTAGATTGCATTTCTTCATGGTAGGGTTTGCGCCTTTAACGAGTCGTGGGTCTCAACCATACCGAAACTTAACTGTATCCGAAATAGCTTCTCAAGTATTCGATGCAGGCAACATGATGTGCGCAGGTGATCCGCGAAATGGTCGTTATTTAACTACGTCAGTTCTGTTTAGAGGAAAGGTATGTACTAAGGACGTTGATACTGAAATGCACAAAATCCAGGAGAAATATTCTGACTCATTCGTTGAATGGATTCCTTCCAACATTAAAACTGCTATTTGTGACATTCCACCAAAAGGTTTACGTATGAGTGCAACATTTGTCGGAAACTCGACCAGTATTCAAGAAGTATTTAAAAGAGTATCTGATCAATTCGCTTTAATGTTTAAGCGAAAAGCTTTTTTGCACTGGTATCTTGGAGAAGGTATGGAAGAATTAGAGTTTACTGAAGCAGACAGCAATTTGGCGGACTTGATTGCCGAGTACGATCAATATCAAGGCGCAACAGCTCAAGTGATAAATGATATTCATGATTTTTAATGCTTAGTCAATGTTGTTAAAGTTTTATTTTTTAGATTTGGCTTTTTACCAATACGTATATTATCATTCAAATTTAAATAGACCAATATTTAATCGTTTATTCATATCTGTGTAGTTTAGTGAGAATTTGTTTAGTTCAAAGAGAACTAGTTTATTTGAATTGTCGCTATGTATTTGGAATTACACTCTCCCATGAAAAGAAATTCGCTGTTGTCTGCTAAATAAACCGAAGCTTCCTGATAAAAATTAACTTTAGTACTGGGGTTGATTTCAAACACGTTTTCTCCCAAAACCAATTCAACACGGCCGGACTCGTACTCAACAAAGTCTCCTATGTAACCTTCGGGAAAATCATAAATAGAAGTGAGAGGATTATTTGGATCTTTTTGCTCTAAATTTGTTTCATAGTACTTATAAGCTCCGGATTTGCTGTTGTTTAAATTGTTAGCATTATACAGGTCTGACTCAGCGCTTAGAGTCCTGTCAATGGGTTTATTAAATTGATTTTCAATTTTTTCAATGTCGAGAGAAGGCAGCTGGGATGGTAGCTGAATTATGTTCCAGTTAATTTTACCAGCAACGTTAGGTTGAAACAAATTACACGAGTTTTGTGTTTGTACATCTTTCTGGTCGTCAACGTCTGTTTTTTTACAGGACTGTTTGTCGTCGGACTCTGAAAAATAGGGAATTAACAGTGGCGTGTACATATATATTTTCGACAAGTCAGACTGGTCTCTAATTCCTAGTTCGTGAAATTTATAAGACTTGATGCTAGTTTCGTCATTTTCTTTTACATAAGCCAGATTATTAGAGGATTTATCGAGAACAACCAATTTAGGGTGAAACTGTTTGTTGTTGAAAGACAAATTGAAGTTCTGCGAACCTTGATTTTTTTGTTCCAGCCTTCTGGCCAGAATAGACTGCAAATTAGTAGAGTCATTACTTGGACTTTCAAGAGAGTTTGGATTAGTATTTGGTAAATATTGGCTATTCGCAGAACTAAAATTGGAACTTTTAGGTACAAACCGAATTCTTGCTTTTGGCTTGATGCTGCTAAAAGACGGAACAGTTGTGTCTGCTTTGGGTATCAGAGATTTTAGAGAACTTGTTCTCAAAAATTCTAAATAGTTTTGTGAAAAAACAACATACCTGGAATTTCTAACGTTTTTTTGCGATCTGGGTTTTCATCATTATTATTAGAGTCATTACGCATTTATTCCGAATTAAAAAAATTTCACTTTAGTCGCAGAAACGGCGCGGTTGGATTTATGTGTTTTTTTGGCAATTTTTTTGGCTAAATTAAATAAAAATAATATAGAAAATATAGATTTATAGCTAGGCATTATATTTAATGATTTGGTAGAGATTTTTTATAGTTTTTTTGGAATTATTTGGAACCATAAAATAAATGGCAATGAATTCGATGTTTTTGCAGCCGCGGTTTGCGCTACAACGTGCAATCGAATTAACATTAGTCGGCCAAACAACAGAAGCATTTGAAACTCTGCATAATACTTTGTTTGACAAGAGATTTCGAAATACAAACTGGGAAGCAAATGTTCAAGAGGATGTAATGACGAAATACCTCGAATTAGCTGTTCGTTTGGACAGTGTAAAAGCGTGTCGTGAAGTTTTGGGTCAGTACCGAAATTTATGTCAGCATTCCATAGCAACAATTCCCATTTTGGAAGGTGTTTTGCTGAAGTTTCGAGCTGCTGGAGAAAAGCTCGTTGCAGAACAAAGCAACAACAACGCCGAAATCGAGACTGCATTACGTATTTGCATGGAAGTGTACAAATGCATAATTGACTTGATTCGTACGACTCCCGGGCTTCGGAGTTTGTACCACTCTACGATTAGACAAGCGATGAATATGTGTTGCAAGTACGATTTGAAATACGAATTTAGACGTTTTTGCGACGTAGTCCGATCTCAGTACCAACTCATTATCAAGTTGAAGCCTAGAATCAACGACAAGGCTTGCCATACAAACGTAGAAATGTTGAAACTACCCCAGGTTCACATTCAGTCCAGAATTATACAGTTGAAATGCGCGTATAAACTCAAAATATGGCGTGAAGTCAAATGCGCGATAGACGATTTGTATTATTTGGGAGTAATAGACGTTTTCAACTCGAATTCGAATTCATACATTCCAAACCAAACTTTAGCGTTTGAAGCACTGAATTCTTACTATGCTTATTTGGCAGCTTACTACTACAAGGGAAATTTTTTTTTGGTACACGCAGTTGCAATGCTACGCTGGATAAGCCACATTGACCAATACCATACCGATTTGCAAGAACAAGATAAACAATTGTTCTTCAGTTTGTTAGCTATCGTTATACTGGCTGTTCCAATTGAGTCTAACTCGCACAGCAAGATTTCTAAACTCGACATCAATATTCGCAAGCACGACGCTTCCTTGTTATCGCTCTACACAATTCCAGAACGTGACCAACTAATTAACATGATCGAGTCCAAAGGTATTCTCAACAAAATATTCCCAGAGGTCCGAGAATTGTTCAACCTTATAGAAAATAGTGATTCGTTTGACATATCGGTTCCTACTAGGGCTTTTAGCATGCTGCCAACTATTTACGAACTATTTAGGTCTGCTCGTTTCAAAACAGCTTTGGCCTTATGCCAAACAGATTTTAATTACTTTGAAAATTTGAAGCTTTATTACGAAGCGCTACTCAAGCAGGTGTTCTTACGCAAGACAGTTTTGAAATGCGCTAAGATTTACTCAACAATGAATTTGTCGCAGTTAAAGGAAAAACTATCAACCAGTGATTTGTACAAACCACATCAAGTTCAGTTCGAGTTGCTTCGAATGGCAGAAGAACAGTTGATTGATATTCACATTGATTCACAAAAGTCTGCAATCAAATTTAATAACGAGTCGTCAAACGATCTCCACAAGAATATATTGAGAAATATTATTAATATTAGCAGCAACTTGTTCCGCTTCATTTTAACAAATGATAAGGAAGAAACTGATAGCGTTGACAAAAAATTAGAGCTCCAAAACCAGGTTGAAAAAGAACAAGAAGCCTTCAACAAGCGCAGACTCGAATATGAAGCAACCCGTGTCAAAGTTGAGAAATACAACCAAAAGTACAACGATTTACAGCAAAAAGCTATATTCCAAAAGGCTCAGCAAGTCAACGACGCAGAAGACAAAAAAGCTGCCGAACTCAAAAAAGAAATTGAAAACAACAAGCTCATCCGCGAAGCAGAAGCCAGAAAATTGCAGTGCGCTTCTCTCGCATTGATCAAAATGAAAGCTATTGTTCAAGCACTTGGAACAACTCCAGAGAAGTTCATGATTCATGATATTCCGCTTTCCCAGGTAACCACCCAGCGCTTAGTTAGTCAGGTCATCACTTTACAAGCGTTTGGGCAAGCAATTAAAAACTATACTTCTAAAGTTGTAGAAAAAGAAAAGAAAACTGTCATTAAAAAACATAAAATTATTGATTATACGGCTAGAGCTATTCGCCAACTGAAAGAAAATAAATTGGACACCCTTGAAAAGCCACTTGCTGAGTTTAAACAAACTCGAATCGAAACTATCAACAAAATCATTCAGAAATTACACGAAAGTATTGCAGACAAAAATGAGTTTGTAGAAGATAAAGTACCACTTATATTGGAGTACATTTATCAAAATTCTGATTGAACCACGTTACATAAACCAGCGTTTTCAAGTTTTAGTTTTTTCATTATTATCTTTTTTTTCCAAAATACTTTATTCACAAGTCGCAAGCGCGCGAAATGCTCGTACAAGTCAGTGTTTGACGTCTCTAATCATGTATTTGTGCACAAAGCCGCATAGGTAGTTATTTGAATTTACATTATAAAATATATTTCATGAAAATGAAACTACGTTATTTATAACATGACAAGTTTACAACTGAACATATTGAGAAAAAAAACTTAACTAACTAGAGCACATATATATGGAATTAAATTTTTTTTTTCATGAGAAGGTGGGATTGATGTGAAACGTGTCTGATTTTGCGATCTTCCTTGGCTCTAGATCTGATGATTCTACTGTGGATAGCGCAGGAAATGCAGTGGATTTGCTTGATGTATGTTTTTGGTATGTTGTAACCTTCAATTATACTGTTTTCTCTGATATCGTTTCGGCTACCAATATCGACCATGTTTCTAACATTAAATCTCTTGATAGCTTTGTCCTTTGGAACGCATCTTCCGCAGTTAACACATCTTACTGCACGTACGTGGCCGCAGTTCTTTTTAGAACGTCCATTATTTCTTCTTTTAGAAGCCATAGTAAGATTTCGACTTGGTATTAATAAATTTTATTTACTGTTATGTCTAATTTTCAAAAACCCATAAATTAGCCTTTCAATTTTTAGTTATTGCGCTAAATATTTATATTAATTTATATAATATTCCGCTTATTTTAACGCTATTTATATGTATCCCGCGACAGGCTTTTTGTAATAAATATTACTTATGAGTTTGGTTTTGATTTTATTTACTCTTGAGCACTGAAGTATAATAAGCGGAATATGAATCACAATATCGACTTTTACTATATTGTGCCGGCCGTCTAATTACAAATTTCACGTGTTTCGGATGTAAATCTTAAAAATTTTCTAAATGCTTTTCGAAGCTGCTATGTTTTTAATTTTTATAAAGCGCATTTAATGATTTTTTTGATATGGTTCCATTTAAGTATGTCTTACTAGCCTTGCCATTGGCTTATAAACATACGTTACAACTGTGCAAAAAAAGCTTAATTACTCGTATTAGTTATATCATTCAACGCACGGTGGAATCTGGAGTTGGCTTGTCTGATCTAGAAGCTTTGTATTATAAAGTTTTACATAAAGAGGCTGTATCTTATAAAAGCTTGGACATCGTGAAATTGTCCAAATTTATTTCACTTCTAGGTTATACATTTGAATCAAATCCAGGTATAACTTGGGCAGAAAATTTAACAGTAATTTCTAACAGGGTTTGTGACATTATTAAGTATGAACGCCAAATTGAACGTCTTGACAAGCTGAAAGCACCAATATCGACCATGATGAACGATTTAATTTTTGCTATAGGCCTATGTGACAAAGATTTACTGTTCGATACAGTAATTTCAGAATATTTTGATGAACAGAAATGTATGATCGATGGGTCTAAGTTTGGGCTTAATGGCGTTGTATCTTTTGCTCAAACTCCAGTTAAACCGTGGAATTTGTCACTTGAACCGAAATTCGATATAAATAAGGATAGCCCAGACTTTGCCCGTTATTTAGTTTATTATCGTGCAATAATCAAAATTTATGAGCTCGACAAGTATGTGTCAAAAAAATTAAATTATGATAACATGAATGAGCAATATGAGCGTATTATCTTAGAAGCATTAGAATCGCCGTCGTTCAACAAGCAATACCCTGGATGGAATTTAATCGGGATAGTGAACTCTATTTTCTATACAAAAAATCTAAAAGTCTCAGATGAAGATCTTATTAAAAATAACAATTCTATTGAGTTAGCGCATATTAACGTCACAGATTCTAAATACGAACGTGTAATCAGCCCAGCTCAATATGACTTTATTGTTTCTAGAATTGTGGACTTGCTGTCGACAAATTTTTTTGTACTTGAGAGCGCTGAAAAATCGTCAATGCTAAAATCAAAAAACAATTTACATACTTTCAGCACATTTCCATTTTCAGCATATCAAACAACACTTCAAAAAGAAGTTAGTAATCGAATTTGGACGAAACTCACTACTGAAAATCACCCATTGCTTAATAAACTTTTAATTTTAATAGTTGAAAGTTTACATAATGAGATAAACCAAATCAATCCGACAGAATTTCGAAGTGCGCTCGAATTATTAATTCAAACCATAGTTGAAGAAACTATTTTGATGGTAAGGTACCCAGAAAATCTTATAGAGTTAATTACAACCATTATCAATGACCTGCTTTATAGGTATACTAAATCCTATCTAGCCGTGACAGAAAATGAATCATACTCCCTTATTAGAATGATAAGAAACGCAATTGAAAACTATTTGGTTTATGATGCAGTAAACAAAAAAGATAAAAAATCAGCATTAGATTTCCCTACGGTAATGCGATTACCGTTACTTACAGTACATTCAGACAATGATTGTAACTTTATAGTTACTATTCGGGGAACAGAACACTTTCAAGAATGGGTTAAAGATATGGAAGCATGGTTAACCCCTTCAGCTATAATAAATAATATTAAGTTACACAAACAAGTCGAGGAAACTAGTTTAGCGACAGTCTATCATATACAGAATTTTATTTTAAATGAGTATGAAAAACAGCGGTGTAGTTTAAAGCAAACTTACAATGTTACTTTCACCGGTCACTCTCTAGGAGGTGGATTAGCAATTAACTTAGCAGCCTACTACGATTTCTTAGAAACAGATAGAAAGCCAAAAGTTGATGCTATTGCGTTTGCGCCTTTAAAAATTTATGACGAAAATTCATATCAATACGTATTTAACAAAATACCAATAAAAGTTATATACAATGAGTCTGACCCAGTTCGAACATTACCGTGTAATGTTAAGTCAAACGTATCTCATATTTTAACGAGTGATTTTAGTTATAGTGAATTTGTGCCGTATAAAGACGCTTATGTGTTTCCTTTGCGTTATGAAATTCAAAAGCCTGAATCCAAAAAAATGAAAAATCTATTTTCGAATAAAGCAGAATCAACTGAGTTTGCATGTGTATCACCGTTCCAAGGAGAGATTGTCGCTGCTCATACATGCTCAATAGCTTGTAAGTTAAGTGAAGCTTGCATTAATTATCGTTGGGCGTGCGATGACTGCCCTGGAGTTAGTTTGAAAACTGAGTAAACCTGGTCGATTAGTTGCTAATTATTGAAAATGGGTCAGCTTCAATGATAAAATCTACAATCTTTGAATTAGCAAAATAACTATTTTTCTCAAAGACAAAGAAGTCAAATACAGCTTTGGTTTCAAACATTGAATTACACGGAATTGTTTTAGTAGATAAAGTTTGATCATTACTTATAATACTTAATGTTAAACTACGGCAACCAAACCCAGCAAGATTGTGTTGACTTTCAGATTCAGACAATTTACGACTTATGAACTTAGCTAGCCATTTGTGGGTGATTTTTAAATAATTACTACCATATGACAAACTATCTTGAAAAGAAAAGTTTCGACTTGTACAAGTATGAATCAAAATATCTTCAGTACTATTTACAATTGAATGACAGTTTTCCAGACTATTAATAGCGTTTACTGAAAACACTATTAATGGCTGAACTAGTTCGATTATTCGCATTAAACTTGCAATGTGTGCTTCTACAAGTTGAGGTATTAATATTTGATTATCGATGGTCATGTAGTCAGTTAAATCATTTACATCTATTGAGGAATCGAGTAACTCAACTAACAATACAGGTGAACGTAAATGATGAGTTATGTATAATATACTGTTTTTGTTGTTAGTATGCTCGCAGTATTGTGGAAAGTAACCACAGCCAGATACGAAATCTTCAAACCCACCTGTAACTGGATATAAAATTTCTTTAATTAACCCAGTAGGAAATTGACTCTTTAGCTCAGAACAAGAATAAGGTTGCGATTCGATATGAGAATATATATTTTTAGAACTATAAAGTTCAGCACATAAGCTTTCGGCATATTGTTTGGCCACGGCATCTAGTTCTTTTATTGTATTTTGTGCTGTTGGAAGTGTTTCTTTTGTGCCCCACGAATACGCAACTTGTTGACTGCCAGTATGCAAGGATATCGTTAAAAGAAATCTGTTTCGACTGTAAAACTTTTGTAAAAATCGACTAGTTAATGTTTTAGAGTGGAACTTGTTAAAAATCGGAAAGTCTCTATTTGGGTCTCTAGCATATTCTTCCCTAGTATTGTTAAAGTATCCAATAGGATTAGAAAAAATAGCTATCACTAGTTTCCGTGACAGTAACAAGCTTTCAATATAACGGTTGTTGTAATTAAGTTCGTTTAACAAGTACTCGATTAATCGAATACAAACAAGACTACCGAACTTTTCATTTCCATGTATACTGCAATTGACAAATAATTTATTTGAGTCGTTGTTTCCAAGATAAACGATTGGTATTATGCACTCTTCTGAACCGCAGAAATGGTTATCGAATTTGTATGATTGTAAACTAAAAAACTGAGCTGCAGCAGCACTGCCGCCAGATAGACTATTTACATAACTTATAGTTTCGGCGTAGTCTAGTAAGTTTGATAGACACGCTAGATATAGAAAAAGATTATATAGCTTAAGAAAAATATGCTGCATTATATTTCTTTTTGGAATTTAAAAAACTAGTCCAGTGGTTGTATTTAAATTAATACATTGAGTTTCAATTGTTTTATAGTTTGGGCTAACTGGAATAAGGTATTTTTTAATTAACAATATTAGAGTACCGCTTTGAAATAAATTTCGTTCTGTCACGAAAATTTTATTAATACCTTAGAATTCGTATTCTTTAACTCACCAAATGCAACACACTCTAGAAATACACAAATTCAAATCTAATCCTCTATTGCAGAGAAAGCAATTTTTGGTTACTGTAAACCACCACGGAAAGCCCGTTTTCAGCAGAGCCCAAATTCGCGAAGAAATATCTAAAATTTACAATGTCAACGATGTTAACCGTATCGTTATAAGTGGATTTGTCACTAAATTTGGTAGAGGAGAATCACTAGGATTTGGCCGAATTTATGACTCCGCTGCAGCTGCCAAAAAATTTGAAAATAAACATATTTTAACTCGATTAGGTATTATAGAAAAGACTACTGCAGTAAACAGACGCCAAAAGAAAGATATCAAAAACAAGAGAAAGAAGGTCAGAGGTGTTGCTAAGGCTAAGATCGGTGGCACAGGCAAATGAATTAAAGTTTTATTTGTTTTATAACTATGTAGTGTTTATTATTTTATTGTTTTTATTTAACTTTATAACTTAGGCTTGGGATAGTTTTTTCAAGGCTGAGCAAACTTTAAATAGTAAAGTTTAGCTGCAGATTTTTAATTTTCTCGTCAATTCATAGTTCGGTAAGTTTTTCAGCGTTTGAGTTAAAACTGACAAATCTTTTTTTTCAAACGCGATGGAATAAATTGCCTGCAGCATCGGGTAGTTTGATATTGTGTTGCGCATGCTCAAATAATTGTACAGCAATCGACAGGTCTCGTGAGCTTGCAGTTTCATGTTTTTTAGAACAATTTTTTCCACGTGGGACCAGTCGCGGTTTTCAAGTGGCAAAGACGCAAACTCTTTGGCACACTTGACGGTGCGGCCTCCAATTGCAGTTGTGAATAAATCAGGGAATCCACAGCTTTCTAAATATATCTGTGAGTCTTCTTCTTTGATAAGTTCAGTTACAAATTTTCTAACCTCATTCAAAGATATCCTGAGTATCATAGCTAGTGTGTTCGAACCAAGATTCATGGCAAGACAAAACCCATATGCTAATACGTAAATATTTTTCATAGCTCCACACACTTCCAAAGCTTTTACAGTCGGAACTAGTCTTATTTTAAAAGTTTCTAGACTAAGCAGCGAGCCCCAAAGCTTCCCAGACTCTTCTTCAGCATAACCAATGTTAGTTTCACAAATTTCGCTCTTAGCTATTTCAAAAGCCACGTTTGCCCCACTTAAAGCTGAGCATGGTATTTGTAAAATTTGTTCTATGACAGTTGAAAACGTGATAATTTCTTCTTGAGTTTTGTCGAATCCTTTAATAATAGATAATGCTTTTGCTTTTTTGGACACAAAAGGTTTGCAGTCAGAGATGACTGAACGCGCATACTGGTTGGGAACTCCGAAGATGATTAAATCAGCATCCGTTACACACTCTGCTAGTTCGTTCGACGCGAATAAATTGCTTTCCAATTTTACATCTGGAAGATATATGGGATTTTCGTGATGTTCATTGATCCAGTCCGCAAGATAAACGTTTTTAGCTGTTTTTTCAGGAAAGGTCCATAGTTTGACTTGCTGATTGAACTTATCGCTTTTTTTAACGTTTATGGAAACGATATTAGCGAGTGTGGTTCCAAAACTTCCTCCTCCAATAACACAAACTGAAAGCTTAGTCATAGATATATTTTATATTATACACACTAAAAACATTATGACAAAAGCTCTTGAAAATAGCTTAAACTATGTTTTAATGAGCTAGTTATTAACGAAAAAATACTCATAGCAACTGTAATAAATAACGATGGCCATATTGCTTTAGATCATTTAAAGACATGAAAAATTTAATTTGTTCGAACGTCATTGTTGAATTTGCATTAATCTAATTTTTACTTAAAGTTAAACGAGCAAATACCTCTAAAATAATTGAATAACGAAAATGTTTGATGAGAAATTATGTCAAAAAAAAATTATAGCCAATCAAAGCGCGTTACATTTACGTTTCTACGTAAATTAAACAGTTATGTAAACCACTGTAAATAGTTTAAGCTTAAGAATTTTTTTTATTTTAAGACAAATTAAAACAACTTTTTCAAATAACAAATAATAACTTTGCATCAAGAATCATTGATGCTAACCAATAATACATTCCCTAACAAAGAAACTACAAATCTGTCCAATGACGCGTTAAATTCGAATGTAGTTCTATTCCCAACCTTCAACAGCAGCACTACAGAAACACTTTTATTAAAAGATAAGAAAAATGCAAACAAAGATACATCTACACCAGGTAACAATAATTCGATTTGGAAGTGGGAAAAGGACGAAGCAGATGAAGTAACGCTTGATCTAGATAATCAGCTTAGTTACAAACCCTTATCAGAGCAAAAAATAATTGAACAGCTAAAAAGTTTAATTAACTACGAAATTGACGATTGTGAGCTGGAGGACGATAATAATGAAAACTTCGACGAAAACTCGTTAGCAACTGAACCCTCATTTTCGCTAAACACTTATTTCGACGATCTTTCGGAGGAAAATTTGCGTAACAGTCAGATAATTAAGACATTCACTTTGCTCAAATATTGTGAAAAAATTTTTACCTATTTCAAAGAAGATTTCGTCGAAGTTAAAAAACAATTAAAACAAGGAATCGCTTATTTAAAGGATTACCAGTCCAACTTGGAAAATTTTGAAGTTCCATTGCAGGCTACAATTACGAACAATAAAAAAAAACTAAACTGTATTACAGGAAATTATGAAAAATTGCGTCAAGCCGTTGCAATTCAAAACCGTAATTTGCATCAGCTCGATTGCATATACAAAAACATGGATTTGATAATAAACGATGCAGATGGACGAGAATTTCTAGAAAATTTCGCTAAAGAAAACACAGAATGCGGAAAAATCAAGTCTGTCGTCGATTTAATTTGTTTGTTCACAGAAGACACCTGCGAGCCCAAACTACGAGAAACGTATTTAGCGCAAAATGCGACTTGCAGTGAAGACGAAGATGATCATCGCGTTCGCTTCCCTGTTGTAATCGTTAAGCCGCCAGAAATTGTGGAGGCGTTGTATAAGAATCCCAATATAATTACATTGCTCAATGACAGACTTTTTTATTTAGCTTTCCTAATGCGAAATTAGTTGTACACTAAATGAGATATTTCACGTATACAGCGACAAATTTTCAAACTTATAGTCCAGAATCGAATGAGATTGACAGCTGTTGACATATTCTCTCAACGTTTTAGTTTCTCGTATTGTTTTTGTGAAATCATCGCTTAGGAGATTGATCACATTTACAATATTTAAAAGCTCAGGTTTGTCGAATTCGCGTTCTTTAATACTATATTCAAAATTGGCATTTCGTCCGCCGAATTTGGATTGTTGTAAAAGCAGCGAAAAAAGATTTTTTGTATGCAAATCAGAAAGTGAGTACAAATTAGAGACTTTATGATAACTAAATTTGATTTGCACAAGCTCAGGCATTACGGTCACTGATTTTTTGTCATGCAATTCGAGCAAAAGTATCGGATGTTCATACATATTGTTCATGTTTTTGAGTTGTTTGTAGACTCTATGAGTGGCTAAAGACGTATAAAAATCACCAAAGGATTTTCTCTCCACAACAATGGCGCTAGATAACACGTAATCTCCATGTTTAAGAACTTGTATGGTATTATTAAATAAAGACTGACTGAGCGTTAGAGGCAAACTAGACCGCATCTCTCGCGCATCGATCAGTATTGTATAAAGCGCTTTTAACTGAGGCACCCATGGTTTGGAAACATCAAATCCTATCTCTTGAAGTGCAGACATTCTGCTTGCAACAGAATTATTTTGACTAAACTTTTTCAAATAATGTTTCAATGGAACTTCGTTACTCGAAATAATGTACGAAAGTTTCATTTGAAGAGAATCTATTAGGTGTGCGGCCTCAATCTGCTTCTCTATATAATTACTGTCAACAATCTGTTTTACTTTTTTTTCGTAATTAGTGAACAGCTCAGCGTTGCGATTTTTCTGACTTACCAATTGCTCCACGTCATTTGTCAGTATAAAAATATTGATTTGGTTTCCTTCCCACCCATTAAAATCGAACAATTCTAATATGAAGAGTCTTAAGCTAGTTATATCCTTATACTGTGGAAATATAAACACAATGTTTCGTAATTTGGACAAGTCTAGTACTTCAATATCTTCGCGTGAATATTCTTCAAATTTAAAAAATAAAGCTTTAACTGATGATTTGAACCATTCCATAAACTGCTGGATCTCTTTTTTATTCACAGAATTATCGAGCAAGTCAATCTTGATGTTTTTGTAATTCTCAACAGAAAACCCTCTCGACGAAAAAACTATAGTGTTTTCTGATGCTAACTGATCTTTTATTTTTTTCCATATCTTTATGCTTTCAACCGCGGCTAGTTTTGCAAGTTTGTAAATTAAGTTGGCTGATTGAAATTTAGTCCAACCTCTGTTTAGTTCGAAGTCTATGTGAATTTCGCTTAAAAAAAAAAAAGGATCGCGAGTTTTAAGCAGATAAAGCAAACGTTGAAAGCTCAAATAAACACTTTGTGAACTCATAGTTTCAATGGATTTCTTTGCCAATTTTTTAATCAAGTCTTCAATTATAACCACTTCTTTCAAAGTTTCTATTTTAGTATATGACGTTTTGAACAGTTTTTTTGTTTTGTTCACATAATGAAAGTTTAAGATAGGGTCGTCAACATGAATCGTATAAATGAATAAACTATCTTTTTTCAACGATTGAATCATAGACAAAATGTAATTAACTTCGACCTGCCCGTCATAATTAATAATGCAAGAAGTGCAACAATTACGTAAACTAAACAAAACATATTTCAAAGTGTTATCTCTGTTTAGAAATGCACAGTCCAAAATTACATAATGTGATGTAAGATCTTTAGTCTCTTCTTGTATGTGTATAAGAAATTCTAAAACGTTAACGAACCTAACTTTATTTGTTGTATACAATTTTAATTGTTTTACAGATTCATTTTTATCTTTTTCATAAATATATCTTCTTTTGCTGCCAATATAAGATAAATCTGAGTTAGATTGATTATCGTTCGATATGATTTGATTATTTAGAGTCACTTTATTTAGCGACTTGGAAATAGACGTGTTGAGTCTTTGTTCATAATTAAGTTGCAGTTTTTCTTTATAAACTGTGTTGTGCACAATCACTACTACACATTCTGCAATATAGTTTGAAATATTGTTTATAATAAAATTTGGTACGGTGATATTACAAAATTCTAAACCTGAAAGAAAAACCATCGACTCATTGAGCTTATCAATCTTATTGAAAACAACATTTACACTATCTTTTTCAATGCCCATTAAAATATCCTAATTTTTTCTCTTTTTTCTTATCGCCAATTAAACACATGCTAAATAGAAATTTAAATAAGAACCCTAGTAAAGAATAACTAAATCGGAGCAAATCTTAAAGGTTTTAAAATACAATTTTCAAGAGTTTTATTTTACTTTCAGCGATCTGATGCGTCGCTTCGCAAATTAATATACGCATATTTAAATATTATTAGAGAACATTCAAGCACATAGCTTTTTATAATCGCACAATCAATTGATCTAATTAAAATTACCGATCTAAACAAAAAATTATCGTAAAAAGTTCATTTTATAACAATGACTAAATAACTAAACATATAACTCCGCAGAAAATAACAATAAAGCGCGGGAGTCAAAGCACACACGTGTGCATGTCTGACTAAACTCTAGAATAGTATCTATGGAGAATAATGAATGTTCGTCTATTTATATAAATAATAATGAAGAATCATACAGAACGTCAAATGTAGGATCAATAAACAACAAAAATTATAACTTTTCAAATTATAACAATCAGGCATCAATGAAATATAGTACATGTGAAAACGCAAATTGGTTCGCTATGAACGAGATGTCAAGTCATCACAAGAGAGGTAGATTAAGCAAGCCAGATATTCATAATCCTGGGCCTAACGCAATGTAAGTATTATCAACACTTAAAATTATTACCATCTACCTTGAAACGTAGCTGCACCATAATTATAAGTATACAATTATTTCTTTGGAACTTAACACTATCTTTTAGGTGGAATAACATATCCCAATCGATGAGCCCAATGCAACAATATGCAAATTTACAATCACCCATGAAAAACGCAATACCAAACAAAATTCCAGAAGGACGAGTAGTAGGCGTCTACTTTGATAAACAAAGAAGAATATGGCGAGCCAACTGGAGAGAAAACGGGCAAGGAAAGCGAAAAACAAAAAATTTCAGTGTTGAAGATTATGGGTTTGAAGAAGCTAGGCGCATGGCGATCCAATATCGGATACTAAAACTTCAAGAGGCATCAAAAAAATTTAATAACGATAATATTTGTGATAGTATCTCTAAAAATAACTCGAGTATGGACTCTATTGATGCATTAACGGCATATTCGAGTCCTACTAGCAATAGTTATCTGTGCAACAATCTTGAAGGAAAGCCAAAACGACGTAAGAAAAACATGAATTCTCATTCTTTTGACTTGATTCAACCACAAAAACAACTATTTGATTACATGCAATCGTATGAAACAAATATGGATATTCCGCATTTAATTAATAACCCGTCTTACGTTATGAAGACGCAAACATATCCTAACTATAATATGGTATATGCACCAATGGTATACAATTTAGACAATTCACTGTATCCAACAACCACCTCTGGAATGGAATTTTATTATTATGATCGAAATTGTGAAAACGTTATGCCCATAAAATCCAATTTGCAAGTAAATAACTATGAAGCAAATTTACAAACGTACAAACTACCTGAAAAGAATATTTCCTTAATTGAAGTGGATTCAATCAAAAACTTCACTCCCGCAGATTCAAACGCTTTGTTAGACACAGCGTTCGGCCCTCACATATTGGCAGCCGAAACATATGGATAGTTATAAAGTTTAGTTAGATTATTATAAGATACGTAGAAACAGTTGCTTTAGCCACCTCGTTGCTATCAAGCCATTCGTTACGAATCGAAATCGCAAAAAAAAAAACGCATTATTGCCTAAGAATAATTTTAGTAACGCACCTTGCTAATCAGCAGTAATCTCATATCGCTACGTAGAAGAAACAATTATCTTGTATATTATTAGATCAATCATAATCAAATAGTAATAGTAATAGTGATCTATTTTCACAGTTTAATAAAGAAGTATATTTCATAATCGGTAAATTAGTTATAGTTAATTAAAAGATGTAGTTACCTAATGATAAATTAGATTTTTATAATAGAAATAATTAATATGCATAGCATCAATTATATAACAATAGCGATCCTGTAAAAACGAGTGTAAATCTCAACAACAGTTAGCAAATGAAAAACAAAATATAAAAGCCAGATGCAATAAATCGTTATTTTATGAGTGGAATTCCTGAGTCATTTCTTTAAATTAATATAACGCCATTTAAAATAAAGTGCAACCATGAGAAACGCGGTTAAGAGTATTATTAGTGTCCATAAAGCCTTAACTCTATTGATTCTTCTGCTGTAAGCGGTGGTCAATTCTTTTGCTGAATTACTAAAAAACGTAAACTTTGATGCACTTACACGATCTTTTCGCTGTTTAGCAAGGCAGTATTTTCGAGATTAGCAATGTAGGGAGCCTGTTGTTTGACGAGTCGATGAAGTTCATCGATAATATTAGACGTCTGAGAATATGTGTGTTTACAATACTTACTGATTCAAGATCGTGCCTAATGTCGTAAAAATGATTTTTCTCGGGTTCGATAACGACGACGACGTTATCACTTACAGGCGTAGATACAATGTTTTTCCTATTCAAAACCAGAGGAGAAGAGCTCAATGATCTATTAATGTTGTCTTTGTGACACATTAAATCAATTACGGTAGAACGCATGTTATTAAGCTCTCTAATTATATTCTGCATTTCAGCTTCAAGTTTATTATAACCTAGACGCAGTCTGACAGAAGTCACCTGCTTGACCTGAATTAGTCGAATTTTTTGTTCTTCTTTAAGCATTTCAGTAACTGCGAAAGAAGCTTCGTCTAAAATTTCCTGCAGGTTTTCTTTTTCCTTTTGACTCAGTTCAGTGCCCGTAATCAGTAACAACGCTTCTTTTAATTTTGCATTTTTTTCTCCTGCAGTATTAATGGCTTCAGCAAAACAATTCAAAACATCCCCCTCATTATCGGTGTTGCTCATTATTAGTGTAAATCTCTGTGAAAGTCTCAAACTGATTTTCACATTATTAACAGCATGCCAATAGACAAAATTAATGTTGAAATTATTTAAGGTAAAAAAAAATTTTATTAAATCATTATCAGGTTTGGCCGAGCTCGTTAAAAGCATCAGGGAGAGCAGTGATATACTTAATATAAACATAATTAGTTTCAATAATTTGATAATACACAAGATTTTTTGGATTTGGGGTCGAGAACAATCTAAAAACACACGAGTTGTGGATTCGCAATTCACTCTGTGTTTCGTTTGACAGATAGACTACTTTTTTTTCGTTGTTTTGAAACGAAGTCGAGGCTCGAGCAAGTTTACTTCTAAAAGAATCCACAAGCAAATTAATCATCTTGCTGTCGAAATCTTCACGGGACAAGTTATTTGTTTTAATGGAGGCGAAACCACTTTGAATATATTGGTTGTTAATCAAGTATTTAGAAAATTGCGGTTTTCCTAGTATTATTTTTTTGATATCTTTGATAATGTGTTCACAATCTTGAAACCAGGCCGAAGGGTAGCCAAACCGCGTGTAAAATTCAGTCTCTACACGGAAATATTTCCAAGAATAGTATAAATTTAAAAGAGACAAATGGTCACTGTTTCTGTCGAGAATAGCGCGTCTGTCGGCAAGTACTTTATCAGAGCCGTTGGTATTGAACCAGTCTACTTCGAGAAACAGCATAGATGCTAAGATAATTGCTTCTGATAAAATTTCTGGATATGCCAACGTGCTAGTTGCAATTAGTAGAGCCAATTCGTATGGAAGCGGCAGCAATGAAACTAGATAACCTTTTTCCGTTAAATCTTTATTTTCATTTAAAATACCGTTTTCGTGCATCACTTTGGAAGCTGTGATAAATTTTGTATCAGACGGTTTGGACAATAAATGTAACTGTGTGATTAGCACGACAATGTCTTTACTTAGTTTAACTTCTTTGTCTTTCGTCTGTGTAAAAGACTGTTTGATTCGTAGCAATTGAATAATGAAATCAACAACATCAATTCTCAGCAATTCAGGCAGGGGAAGCTCGTCAAAATTGTTGTAGTCTTTTTCAGAGTACAAACGAAAAACATGCCCAACTCTGACTCTTCCCGTTCGTCCTGCTCTTTGAATAGCCATGGATTTTGTAATTGGGACTTCTTTTAAACAATTGTTAAACATCATTTTAACGTAGCCAGAGTCAACTACAACGCAGACATTCGGCACGGTTAGTGAAGTTTCCGCTATGTTTGTGGACAAAACGATTCGCTGCGTAGCAACATCATCAGGTGTTTGGTATATTTTTTGTTGTTCAGATATCGACTGAGATCCGTACAGTAACAGGATGTCAAAATTTCTTGCAAAAAAATTATCGAAAATGTAATTTATTTCCAGATCGATATCACTGTCGATCAAAAGGTCAATCAAGTCAGAACTGCATGGCAAATTTGTAGTATCATTAATAGAATTTAAAATAGAAGCTAGTTCATCGTATGTAAATTCACATATTGATTGCAAATAAACGATTTTAGCGTGATCTTCTTGTATTTCTACAAATGTTGCCATGAAATCTACATGATCGTCAAATATCTTTTTTAATTCTCGTACGATTTTTATGTTATTGCACAATTGGGCTAATTCTTCTAAGTAATATTCAAGAGAAGCTTTGACGGAATTTAAAAAATCTATACCGCTACCAAACACTAGAACGTTACCTTCATTATACAGTTTCAAACTCTTAAACACGTGAGACACACTTTCTCTTATCAGATCTTCCACGGGTAAAGCAGTATGATGTATGATTCGCTCGTAAAGTTTTGCAGAGATAAAAAGAGTTGAAACTGTTAACGTTCTTTTATTGAAAAAATTTTCATTTTTATAATATGAAATAAAACTCTCAGCGTCGATAGTGGCGCTCATAACGATGAGCTTTGGTCGGATTTCGGGATTAAGAGTTAACATATAATACATCATCATCAAAAGCAAATCGATCCTAACATTTCGTTCATGCGCTTCATCAATAATAATCACACTGTATTTGGGAAGACTGGCAAATCCATTAGCAGCCCAGAGCTGAAGCAACTCCATAAAAAAAATACCATCGGTTGCATACACTAGTTTAGTTTCTTTTGCAACTTTGTTATCAAATCTCACGCGATAACCAACAAGATTTGGGACTTGACTAGCTGGCAAATTAAATCGGCTGCGAATTTCTGGATCTTGACTCAACGTCTTAGAAACGTGTTTCGCTAGAGAAACAGCAGCGAGTCTTCTAGGTTGAGTGACAATAATGTTTGAGTTTTCGAAATTTCTAAGAATAAGGTGAGGAATAATCGACGATTTACCACACCCTGTGTCACCTTGCAGAATTAACACATCATTCCGTTTTAACAACCGCACAAATTGGTCTTCATATTTAAAACAACCAAGTATCTCGCCATTTTCTGTTTTAGAAACCCAACGATGTCTACATTTTTTTTGCATAAATACAAGAATTCATCTTCAAAAGGTTAAACAGCATCTCTCCAAATATTCAAGACCTAACATTTAAAAAATAAAAATAAAATAAGTAGCACCACTTCGTTTCGATCGAAGGACCTTTGGGTTATGGGCCCAACACTCTACCACTGAGCTATGATGCTGAAAACTATAACATTTCATTTTCTTATACGGAAACTTTTCTTTGTGTATTATCGTCTAAGTGTATTATTTTTATACATAAGTTTTACAATTGGTCCAAAAAATAAAATAAACAACTTTCAAAATGCTCGATGCGCGAAAATTCCAGACTTGCAAGATTTTTAGTATTAGGCATTTCGTTAATTCTTTTGATCGACATAATAAGAGATGATCAGTTGAATGACACGGATAGATATAATAAACACAGCCACTTGGACTACTTTACTTCCCACAAGTTTTGCGTTGATCCCAAATTCACAGCTGTAAATGTCCACGAATCTAACTCGGTAGAGCTGACAGCAAATCACGGAAGAAAACTAGATGAGAGTTCGACATTTTTTGCTTTAGAGAATAATCGTTGGAGTAGTATCGGGCCTGATTTTAACTTCAAAAAAACAGTAAATAAAAAATTGGTTTATGTAAATAATTTCGGTGTATTTGCAGTGCAAACACACCAATTAACTGATGAACAATGCAACATTCTAAACTTATTCGCCATCAATGAACTAGAGGCTGAATACAAACCGCGTCTCAAAGAAATTTTAAAGCAATATGAACTACAAAACGAATGGGTTTTACCTAACTGTCCTTTCCAAAAAATAGATTGTAATTTCATTACATTTCATAATAATCATAAAATAGTCTCAGCCTTTTCGCCTTGTGCAAACCCCTTACAAAGTACACTATCTAGTCAGGCGGTATTTTTTTATGAAACATCTATTTATAACAAAGGATTTATTCACGCATTTAATCTAGTTTCTCAAGTTCACACTACAATTCCAATACAATCATACAATATTAGCAAAGAAAATCGCATACTATCTAAGGAAAACCTACGTACATCAGTTTTGAATACCCTAAACAATGTCAATAGAATGATGCTTAATCCTATAACTTCTAGCTACCTAATAACGCAAGGAAAATATTTGTTTTCGCTAAAAAGAGTTGAAAGTGTATTGACAATCAAACAGTTTCATTATTCAAAACAAAAACTACGTTTCAAAAATGCGTATATCGTAGACAATGTGAAAGACGTGATATACTTCCGATCTGAAGATTTCAACGCCAAAATCTATATAGTCTTTATGTTACATTTGATTTTCGCACAAAGCAAACTATTCATTATCGATATGGTGTTTCAAAAAAGTTATCTTATTAAATTCACGAACTGATTGTTTAAAACCGTGCACCAAACTTTCACAAACAAAATGCGATTCGCAAACAAGCCTTGAATAAAAATTTGAAAAAATTTCCTTTGGTGAAAAAAACGCAAACATGGTTCTTACGCGAAAAACTGAAAAAAA
Source organism: Dermatophagoides farinae (assembly GCF_024713945.1). NCBI lineage: Eukaryota > Metazoa > Arthropoda > Arachnida > Sarcoptiformes > Pyroglyphidae > Dermatophagoides > Dermatophagoides farinae. Next base: position 256,457 of record NW_027461522.1, on the reverse strand, counting down.
ACAAAAAAAAGCTAAAGATGATAACTTGTCTACTATAAAAAAAGTAACAAAGTTTCATGACAACTCGAGTATAAATAAAAGTTTTCGCAAACAGGATTTTGTACAATCAAAAAAAAAAAACTCGCCTAGAACGCGAAATAACAATCGTACAGAAGTTAAAGTAAATTTTGGAAAAGCCAATGTCAAAGACAGAGGTCTAAGTGAAGAGGATAGCTCTATAGCCAACGAGAGTGAATTGACGGATTCAAAAGATTACAGCCCAAGCAGAAATAGAAATCAAGATTTTGCTACTAATACCCACGATCGATCTAAATCAAGCAATTCACTATCTGTGAAAAACCATAGCTTTTTGAACAAACCAAGTTTTTCTGAGTCGATTGTCGAGAAGTTCAAGACTGCTTTTATTAGTTCTATTGAATCTCCAAGTGTCTTAATTAATTCTACACTTTCTGACATATATAGACTAATATAAGTTAATTACAAAAAATATTTTTTATCGATACAAACTTATAATCTAGATTAATATATTATAATACTAGTACACACAAAGTGTGAGTTTAATTCAAAGTTTACTGCTTGATTATTGTTTTCGGTTTAGGAATGATAAGAAACTCCAAATTATATGTCGCTTGTGTTTATTTTTTAAACTCTAGCTTATGGGCTAATGGGGAAGCTATAAATAAAGAAACTCTTATAAAAGACCCCATGTTATCAGATTCACAACCGTTAGATACATCGGATACAACTAAATTTCACAGTAGAAATATTTCAGATAATAACTCAACTTCTTTTGTTTCAATTTCTAATCCTGTTTCGTCTACAGAAGAAAAACTCAGTGAGATTGAAAACAGTATCTGTAATAACAATGATACTAGTATAATAGACTCTGAAGATTTGTATAATTTATCTAATAATATTGAATTAAACTCTATGCAGTCAGTAGAGCATTTGAATATTAGATCCAAGATAAAGGAAATAAAAGAAAAAATTCTTAACGGTATTGACGAACTATATCATGACCCCGAAATTCATCAAAAAGTAATATACAGAAGCTCCAATGTTAGATATCCTTCAAATACTTATAAATCTGATGAATTGCCAGTGGTTAGGATTCCTATAGTAAAATATGAACATAATATGATCTAACTTTATAATACTTCTATTTATACTTAAATTCAATTTTTTATATAGAATATACAAAACAGTTATACACATATTTTACAAAACAAATTAAAGAATATCCACAACCTTAATGTTAGAAATTTCATCTAAGACATCAGGTTCGATTTCCATCATAAAATCTGTATTCGGATTTGACAAATAAGAATTGGCAGCATAGTTATCAAATGACAATATATCACTGTAATTATTTTCTTGTTTTTCACTAACGGATGGAATGGGCGGAGGCTTAGGCAAATTTAAAGGGTATTGATTAACAGCATTGACACTGTTAAATCCACTTGTAGTTAGTTGCGGATATTTAATATTTGGTTTGTTTTCGGGTTCTACTAAGGGTTGTTTAACACTTTCAAGAGGATTTTGTTTGTTAATGCCAACATCTGGATAAGCGCTAGTGCTTTTATATGAACCTTGCATTTCTAACTTATTATCAGATTCGACTAGTGACTGATTTACATTATTGAATTGATATTGATTAGCTTGACTAACTTCAATAAAAGTATTAAAGTTCTGCTCCTGCTCAACTATTTCGGGTACGTTTTTAGCTTCATTATCTAATTCAAGCTCAATGTTAAATGAATCTTGATATTGCATAGTATCATTAGCATTTCTTTTTTGTTGGGATTCGAATTTAGGTTTTTTTTCTGAGATTGATAAATTTACATTATTAGAGCAAAGTCGTTCAGAATTTTTAACCTCAATATTAGCTGGTGGTTGTTGAAGTTGAGACGATACAAATTCTGTTGATTGTTTTCTTGATGTCGATAAACTACCTGCGGTTTTAGCTAAAGGAAGAGTGTAGTATGATAATCCTTGTGAATGAGCAGAATCATTAAGTGTAGTACTTGTGCTATTTGAATTATTGTTTGCTTGTTGGCCTATAGGTTTAGTATGGTTATTGAAATCAAAGAATGGTGGAGGAGGTGGTGGTGGTGGCGGCATTCTCTGACCTTGAGGGAAACAATTAAGATTTTGATTCGAGGGGATTCTGTACAGATCATTATATGTTGGTGGTGGAGGAATATTAGGCTTAATGATTTGCTCTGTATTTTTCGGGTATGAAGAATCAGATAAACTGGAGTTGCGATTATTTTCCGAAAAACATTTTGACTCATTTGTTAAATCCTCTGCAACCTTTTTTTCCTTACATGGAATTGATAAATCAATCTCATCATTTTTAAAACCTAATTCATTAATAACTTCTTTTTTTTCTTTAATTTCGGTTACATTATCAGCTTTTATCACTGGTTCAATTTCGATGTTAAATGAATCTTGATATTGCGTAATATCATTATCGATTTTTTGTTGTCGAAGTTCAGGTTTAGGCTTTTTTTCAGGAATTGATGAAGTTACATTATTAGACCCATGTTGTTCAAAATTTTTAACCTCAATATTAGCTGGTGGTTGCTGAAGTTGAGATGATACAAATTCTGTTGATTGTTTTCTTGATGTCGATAAACTATCTGCGTTTTTTACCAATAACATTTTGTAGAATGCGAGTCCTTGTGAATGAGTAGAAGTATTGAGTTCAGAATTTTTGTTATTTGGAAAGTTTTCCGTTTGTTGATTTAAAGGTTTAGTAGGGTTTTTAGGATCAGGAAATGGAGGAGGTGGTGGCATTCTCTGACCTTGAGGGAAACAATTAAGGTTTGGATTCGAGGGGATTCTGTAAAGATCATTATATGTTGGTGGTGGAGGAATATTAGGTTTAATAATTTGCTCTGTATTTTTCGGGTATGAAGAATCAGATAAACTGGAGTTGCAATTATTTTCCGAAAAACATTTTGACTCATTTGTTAAATCCTCTGCAACCTTTTTTTCCTTACATGGAATTGATAAATCAATCTCATCATTTTTAAAACCTAAATCATTAACAACTTCTCTTTTCTCTTTATTTATTGTTGGTGCGGGTTTTTTCACATATTCATTGTTATTTTCTTGATCAGAATTTACAACTACTTTCTTGGGCTGTGCGTGATGCATTACCTGATTAGAAGACTTTTCAGAATTATTTTTATTAAGGTTTAAAGAAAGATCCTTTCTAATATCAACATGCTCAAGTGGAACTTTAGGATTTATAGTTATATTTTTTATTCCACAGTTGGGGCATTTATTGATATCTTCAGGTAATTTATCTTTTTCTTTTTTAGCATCTAAAATAATCTTGTTTACTCTTAGCTCACAGGATGGAACTTTTCTTGTGATAATCATGTTTTCAATCATTTCCTTCGCAGAATCAAGATAGTAGTCTTCAATACCAGGATATGTTTCAATAGTTTTGCATGATATATCAAAAACTTTATTGGCCCTTATTGTATCAGAAAATTCTCTCAGTCCATAAGCAAGGTCGTATAAATCATTCGCCTGATATTTACATTGAAACTTATCTAATATTATTCCTATAACTTCAAATTGTTTTATCACAGATTCAAGAATAGAATAATGCTCAACATTCCTTCTCATATTTGTTATAAAAGAGCTTGATATTAAATAATCTAATTTATCTTCAAGTTCTATTAACTTTTGCGATAATTTTGGAATGTCATCGTTTCTTTTTTCATTTTTAGTATTCAAGTTAAACAACAGCTGTTTGAACATATGATTTTGCTCAGCTAAAATAGTATTAGAAAATTTCGAAAATCTTTCGTCTAAATCTTTTTTTAAATCAAAGGACATATTGTTCGATTGAATATTAACCGTTTTATTGATAGTTGGATTTCTATTAACTGAATAAGAATTTACGTTTACATCCGGTTTAACATGGTCATGCTTTACTACATTATTAACAAAGTTTTCTTTATTGAAACGATTTGAGTTTACACTCTTTCGTTGTCTTGAGTACACAAGCATATACGAAGTGAATTTTCTGTACAAAAATTCTAGTTCGAAAATAAGGAGGAATAAACCAAATGGGATCATTGTTCTAAGAAATAATTGAATACCAATATGAAAATGATAGTCCTCTAATTTGATATATCGTTTGTTAGTTTGATAGGGTTGAAAAAAATTGTTTAAGTTTAAAACAGTAATGTTAATAGTACCTGCGAGCATCAAAAGAATTTTTGTTTCAAAGTTTAAATAGCTTTGGACCACTTTATTAACTAAACTATTTTTATACGATAATATTATCTGATAAATCGTAAGGTTTTTGAGTTTATCCTTAAACATATTCGATTTCATTTGATAAAACATGGATTTTATTTTATTAGAATGTGTTCGAACTTTGCCATCATTAATTATTGATTCTGGCATACTTTCAACCAATTTTGATTTAGTTAAATTATTAGCTACAGAATGTAAATTGGCTGATTGTAGTTTGACCTGAGTCTTCGAAAAAGTAGTATATTCATTTGCTTTGCTATTAGTTACATTTTTACCTTTTATGTTTTTTCGTTGATTTAAAAGATCTAAATTATTAGTATAATCAACATTAACAGTTGGCATTGCATCTAAATGATCTAAATATTCATCTTCTATGGAAACAGTAGTTTTTTTTAAATTCATGCTACTAAGCTTATTTAAATCTTCCTTCACAGATCTGATATTAGAATTAAGATTATTTACATTTAAATTCGATTCCAAGATATTTTCAACTACATTATTAGCATTTTTTACGTGGTTCAGTTCTGAATCAACAATTCCAAGATTTATGTTAATATTTTCCTTGTTCGTAGTTGATTTACCCCCATGTTTATCGATATTGATAGTGTTTACATTAAATTCATTAACATTTACATAATCGACGCTAACAGGTGGATCTAATGGTAGTGTTTCATTACGATCATAATAATGCGCATAGTTATCATAATTCTTTCTAGATTTTATTGAATTTATATTGGATTCATTTATTATATTATCATTTAATTTTTCTAACTCATTAATGTAAACGCCAGTAGTACCCTCGACATGATTCGCACCATATTTATTTGATTCAAAAAAACTCAAATCATTTTCTAAGTTTTTTATTTTATTTGCTATTTCACTTGAATCTACTGGATTTGTCATACCGTCGATATTTTCATGTTTAGTATCAAATAAGTATGCATCTTTAGCTTGATTAATATCTTCGTCCATTGATATATACTTATTGTCTTTATTTACATATTCACCAGTACCAAACGTTTCATTATAACTTTTTCCTGAATCCGAATATTGAGATTCAGATGTATCAATTCTATTTTTATAAATTGAATATGCTTTATCTGTAGTCGTTATAAAATAATTTCTAAGTACGTCATTAATAGCATATTCTGGTAATTTATAACAAATATTAAATTGATTTTGGGTATTATCGTTTTCTAGTTTTAATATTTTTGTAGGAAAATTCGGTGATTCGTTTAAACGTGATTTTGTAACCGATACAACGTAATCTAGTAGATCATAAGCAAACGACTGAAAGATTAAATATACGATTATAGTGTTCATCTTTTAAAAGTTACTTTCGCTATGGTTCTTATTTAATTGAAATAATTAATGAACTACAAACACAACTCACATGATTAGGTTTTCCAACATTATTAAGTGCGCAATAAAACCTAAAATGTATACATTTTTTTATAATAAATCAATATTTTTTTAGTTTTCCTAGGAAATGTGTATATATAATTTTATTATATTAAAATAATCGAAACGTTTTATTCATTTCATATGTGAATATTCCCATATCTTAATTTTTTTTCTAATAACAATTTATAACTTGAAGTTCTCCATCATTAGAGATGACACAATTATTTTTACATGTCAGAAAAGAATCAAATAAATATTTTATACCTCACGTTAGCTTTCTTAACTCCAATTGAACAAGTTATTATTATCAAAAAAATAGGAAAAAAATATCATCATAAATTCCGAAATCTTCTTTTAACTAATTGTTGTAAGGCCAACCACGATTTTATTATTCAATGTTCGACAGAAGTTTCAGATTATTTGTTAAATTGCTGGATAAACTCTATAAATGACAAAAAAATTATATTTAAACAAACTCAAACAAAAATGTCAAAAAATTATACTTGTCCTTATTATTTTTTAGTTTTAGAATCATTAAATTTGGAGAAGTATTACTTACTTAAAAGCTTTTTACATTACTATAAATCTGCTAGTTTTGAACTTAAATCTCAAATACATTTCATTTCAGAAATAGTTTATTTCTGTTTATTAGATGAACGTCTTGTAATTACTAATATTTACTCAAAGAACGAACTCAATATTCAAACAGCATATATACTGCATTTATCTAAGGTTTTTTACGAACATTTACGAGTAAATTTTTTTAGAAACAGTATAAATTTTCATTTCAAATGTTTTCTACCATCATTAAAATGTATCAGATATATTTTGCTAAGAAGATATACTAAAAAATCATACAAAATAAAACAAAACAAGTTAGAAATCTTAATATCTTTCTTTGTAAGTTCTCATTTTAACGATTTCATGCATATTTTATCTTATTTCGTTAATCCGAATGCTACGTATACAGAATATATTAGATTGATATATGAATTATCGCAAAAATATTACGAATTATATGCGCTAGTCAATAAAAAATCTAATAAAATATCTAGTATTATTCAGAAGAGTTTTTCGAAACAATTTCTAACTAATTTGCAGACTGGAAATATTTTATTTGAATTTGACCATGAAGTAAACAACTTTTTGGCAATTATTGACGTTGAAAATTTCAAATTTTTGAAACTAATATTAAGACAAACCACTATATTGATAAATGGATTATTGGTCAGATCGGATTTCGGTCCGAAATCAAATTTTGATAATCTTTGTTTTAATAATGAAAAAGTTTATTTTTCCAAAAAATATGTCAACCAGTCAGAATTTAATATCTTTAATCAAGAAGAAAATAATGATCAGATCGATGTTAATTTCATTCAACTCCTTTGGAGAAAATTAAATACCATTCGAACGTTAGACAAATTTAAACTTAATATTTATAAGACGGTAATAAAAAATCTGCGTAATAAATATGCACACTATCGTCATTACTTTAACGTCGATTTTAAATTATAAAATTTTATGTAATTATATACACAAACAGTATTATTATATTACCAAAAATTAAAAAAATAAAAAACAATACGGCGAGTAGTTTCGATAGTGCGAATTAAATTTAAGTCATTATATCATGAGCGATTATAATTAATTTTATTGCTGTATTCGAAGCATGTACTCAATTAAAACATAATACAGTGTTAAAAAATATAAAAATTCCTTCATTAAACAATGCAATAATTTAACATTTTAAAGCTTTGTTTATAATAAGTTTTTTCTTTGGAACGAAGTGATCGTACTGATAATAATTTGGAGTCATATTCACAGTGTTGATAAATTCTATGTACTCTGAAGGTATTTCTGCTGGAACCCATATTATGTTTCTGGGTGATTTCTCTTTTGTTGCCGTTTGTTCATTAATACAAGTATTAAATACAGCACCTACAAAACTTCCAAGCAAAAATTTAGCTCCATTCGCAATTTTTGAACCGAAACTTAATCCTGATAGAATCCAGCGATCATTTGTCATTAGTCAATGTGTAAACGTTACTGGATATAGAAAATAGATAAACTAGCACCTTAGCACCTCTTTAAAAAAATATAAATAAAAGCGATCAAGAAGTTCTTACTCAAGTTGTTTACTTAAGAACTTTTTAATAGCTATATAGCATTCTTCAAGTGATTTAGAATTACCGTGTTCTTCTTCAAACTTAATCCATTTTTCAAAAAGCGGTTTTAATTTCGTTGGATTTATTTTAGTTTCAAATAATTTGTAAAATAGGTTCCTGATATATATTCTGTCACGTTTATCCTTAATATTTTTTAATAATAAGTCGATGTATAAATTCCAAATATCAGATCTTTTTGGTTTGTCGTTTAATAGTTGCTCAAATAAAGATTTGGAAAGTTCACTTGAGCCAAACAGATATTCGAGTCGTGCTTGTTTAACATGCAGAGTTAAATAATCTGCGGGGCTGAGATGTTTTTTCGCGTTGTTGAGATGTGAATTAATATTGTCTCTGTTCAAAACAATGCCGATTTTATATAAACAGACGAAAAATGAAATCCAAGTTTTGAGAGATTTCTGTTTTTTCAATATTTTTTCTGTAACCATATCTAACAGTTCTTGTTTGCCGGATTCACACAGCTGATTTAACACGTGGGGATATATAATATCTGGATCACAAAATTGATAAGCTTCTTGTAATAAAGTTTCAAAAAGGCTATTTAACGATGAAAAACTGATAGCCGCATTTAAAATACCTTTCCACAATATGATGCGTTCAGTCATGTTTTCTAATGGAATTGAGTCAAAGCCTTTTTTTGCAATGTTTATCGCCCGCTCGTACTGTCCATTGTCTAAGTAGTAAGCCATGAAATATAGCCAAGATATACCTTTGTCGCCTTCAACGAAAACCAATTTTTTTAAACCTTCAAGAGACTTTAAATTATTTTCATAAAATTCTTCATTTTTCAATTTATCGATGCTTTGAGGGTTAATTCTATCAAGTAAAAGTTGCTCTTTTTGTTTTGAAATTTCTTTTTCTGCTTGAAAATCATGCGAAACAAACATTTCACCGACTGGTTCCGCCAAAGTAGGAGAAGTTGTACTAGTTTCTTGTTCGGAATCAGATATATCGGAAATTTCTGAAAAATCTTCATCCCCGGAGTTTTCTGATTTACTTACAGCTTCTACATCATCTTTATCTAACTCAGAAAAAACACGATTCTCGGCAACTTCACCAGCTAAATCTTGGTTATTGACGTCAATGTCCTTGAGTAACACATAAACTTTCTTTTTTTTTTCGTTTATCGAAATTATTTTGCACAAAACCTTGTCTCCTTTTTCATATTTAGTTTTGTCGGTGACGTTATCAGAAATATTATTGTTTGTACATAAAACATCGATTGGTAACGAATTGTCTAAAGTGATTATAATTCCAAAGTCGAAAATACCTTTAATTGAGCCTGGTAGTAGTTGCCCAATTTTTATATTATCCCAGTTAACAATTCCATTTTCATTTTTTTTTGTTGGAAATAAAGAAACTTCGACAGTCATTAATTTTGGATCTAAACTGATTATTGTTAAATTTTTAACCATCATGCCCATACCGAATAAAGTTTTTAATTCGCTAAGAACAATTTTTCCATCCTTCTTACTTGCAATATATTCGTCATATTTGTAACCGGTTATGTTTCTAAACATCAACCGAGCTACTACAGAGTCAGATATATTAATTAAAATTCCTTTTGTCGAAACGTATTTTATTATTCCATCACAAATATCGTTTACATTGAAATCGCAAAACTGTTTTGTAGACTGACGCAGTTTATTCGGCGGTAGAGACAATCCTACTCGTAATAGTATTTTATGGGGAATACTAGGAGTTTCTAAAAACCCTAGTACTTCAACTGTCATAGGGTCGTTTCTATTAAAATTTGCAAACACATTCTTTCCATCATTTTCGTCTTTGATCAATTCAACGGCACTAAAAGAAGCAAGAATATTATAATCCAGTTTAATGTACATTACCGTTTCTATTTTACTAAAGTAACAGACTCTGCCTGTAATAGTTTTTCCTGCTGGAAGTAGCTCGAGCACTTTATCTTTAAGTTCTGATAACTCAAGGGTTTCATCAATGAAAAAATCTTCAGTCTTGTTTTTTGAACTAATCGATTTCTCTGATGGCTTGAAAAAAGATGCGAAACGAAGTATCTTGTTATTGTCAGAAACGTCTACCAATGTATTAGTAATGTAAAGTTTTAAAATAGAACCTATTGAGTAACGCTTTAAAGATACAATGAGTATCTTTGCCTCGTCTAACGATATGCCAATAAAAATCTCAGGTTCAAATTTGATGATTTCTTGATAAGATAAAAGAACTAAAATATTGTTAAACGTTTTACATAAAAGCCCGTTGGGTAACTGTTGGATTATCATGTATGTCATACAACTTCCAATAAAAGGCTGTTTGACAAAAGCTTGAATTTCATCTTTAGTTAGTTTCAAAAAAGCAGGTTTGTGTGTTAACTTTGCAGAATTACGCTCAAAGTCTAACTCAAATATCTTGCAAGGTATGACTTGGCCTACTTTGAATTTTCCCTGCGGCATAGATGATATCGCTGTATCTAGCAGATGATGTTTGGAAATAACACCTTTGAAAGTGTCATGGAACTTGACAAAGATGTAGTTGTCATCTTTATTGGTTATCGTTGACATCACATCGTCTCCAACAGAAAATTCGCATAAGGCATGGAAAGCTGTAGACTTAGTTGACTGTTCAAACATAGTAACTTTGCCAATGAAAGAAAACAAATTTACAGATATCACTCTGAATGTCAGTATGGAATCGCTGTTAAGTGCAGCTATTGTTGCTTCAGGTGTTTTATTAAAAATGAGTTTTTTAGGACAAAAAGCAATAAATCTGGAACTATTTTCTTTTCCTTCTTCTGAAGTCTCTTCAGCATCGTTGGAAAGTATAAATATTCCTGCTTTTTGTCTTGCTGTTATTACTCTACCGTTGTGTATTAATTGTTTCTTAAATTCTTTGTTAAGATAAGCTTTTAGTAGATCTGATGGATTGTTTAGATTTACAACATTCACTAAACTAGACAGTGTGTAAGTGAATTCATCATTATTATCCACTTCGACACCGATAATTCTAGCGTACAAAAAATTATTTTTTAATCTGTAAAAATTTGGCGACTCTAAAATGGAATCGCTGTTTGACCCGAGATTCGGATATTGCTTGAAAAAATTAGAATTTAAATCTTCTTCAGGATCCAACTTTAAAATTGGATTATGAACTAAAGTGTTAGATATAGACCCTTTCAAGAAGTTGCAGAAAGTTACAGAAATAGATGAAACCGTACTGGGAAAATATTTTGATAGATTCGTGACGACACAAGCTGTTTTTTTTTTTTTTTTGTGCGGAATTCCTTGTTCATCGCTTTGATTTTCAGTAAATTCATGTATTTCCTCGACTTTGCATTCTATTAACTGCCCAGCACATAAGGAAGAAGAGGTTATATCAGTAGCATAATTTAAAAATCGGTTTGAATCATTTGAACAAACTAAAAGTTTTTGGTTTGCCTTGTAATCAAGACAAGTAACTAACGCTATTTCTCCCACCACGTATTCTTTAGTGGTTTCATTGTGCTTTTTTACAAACACCTTTATGCCGTGGTCAGCGGTCAAGTTGCCCAGAGAGGCAGTCCAACCATAGTCTTCAATCGAAATAATTTCAACAGGAAAAAGCTGGTTCTTGCTTGGCAAGTTTGAAATCGAGAAAGCTGAATTTATGTCAGAAACATCACCAGATAAATTGACCAACTTTTCGGTGCTCGTTGGTAGTGATATTACTTTTACAACTACGAAATCACCCACTTGTTTTTGACACCATGAGTCTTTATTTGCGTTGTTAAACCGTAGAAACCCAACTTTATTGGTAGGTAGGTCAACTGTCCAGCCATTGTAAAGCTTTGAGTGCAATGTTCCTAAGTAACATTGACTTTTCATATCACATTGTCTAATAACAGAAAAATATTTTGTTTCTAAAAAATTTTTTTGGATAATAACTTACGTCAATTTATTGCAAATTTATTTTGCAATAAAATCTTTTAACAAAAATAAATCTCCATATAGTTGTGCTTTTGTTGTCTTTATTAATAAATTGTAATATATGCTTAGTCGCTGTTAATGAGTATTAATGTCTTTTACATAAAATACGTTAGCTTGTCTGTAGATGAAGATTCGATTGTCAGCTTACTCAACACCTTACTTGTCGATGAGCATCGAACTTGCAAGGACTTCATAGAAAAAATTTTTATTCACTAGTAAGTAATTGTAATAAGTATTTTTAGCTATCCAAATACACAAATTAGATATGCCAAAATAATGTTAAAAACGGTTGAATCGTTTAACATTGCGTCTACTATTGCAGGAAAACTTCTCAATGGAGTCATTATCAAAGTCGTTTTTCGAGACCCAGCTCAAGCTTTACAAACCGCAAACAATCTAGAAAACTACTCCACTCTTATATTTTACAATATACCGAATACTTGGAATGAGTTACAGTTTTATTCTTATTTCCATAAAACGCTCCATCTCGAATCTCCTATAAAAATAAAATTTGATTCGACGCCTAAAAATGACAAAGTATGCATAGCAACGTTTAGTAACCAGATAATAGCTGAGGCAATTTTTAAAGCTGTGCACGAAAACAAAAAATTAGATCCGAACGATCCCATACAGTAAGTTTCATTTAAAATAAAATTATCTGCAGAGTCGAATTTTCTAATTATGCTTTAAGAATGCCTAAAAATGACTCAAACAATGACGATAAAGTCTCAAATTTATTTAACACCCCTATTGCTTTTCAGGGAATTAAGAAATTTGACTTAGCAAGACAAAAAAAAGAATTTTTAAGTAAACTACAAATTGTTGAAGATGATATTTGCAAAAGAAAAAACTTAAAATCGTAAATGAAAATATCTAGTTAAGCTGTTTTAATAATTAACAAGACTAGTGATATTGTATTCTAAAGCTGCGTCACAATCAACCATAGATATCTTATTATCTTCGTTTTTGTTTAAACATAAACCTGTGTATGTGTTTTTCAACTTGTATCCGTCTAGCTGCCATATAATGTTATTGGCAGTTTTAAGACATTTTGTAAACTTGGCGTTTTCATTCAAACATAAGTTTTCTTCTGACGACGGGACTATGTAAAACTGCGTTGAATCTTTACTCCTTACAAGGACCCAGTTTTGCGTGCCTTTCAAGCCATGACACCAATAAAAACCTACTTGACTGTCTTCTCTTGCACTACTCATAGTATCTAAACAATCTCCGGTTGAGCGGATTTCAACACTACCAATAAGATCTTTTGGCTGAATATTGTGCACAACTAAATCGGTAAAAACAGTGTCCATATCATCGGCTTGGACGATATTAGTTAAAAACCAGGTAAATGGTTTACACTGCTTGTTTTTCTTAAACTCTTCAATTTCTTTGGTATCTTGTACAAGGTCCGTTGTATCTCCAATGAAATACTCAGAAATTTTTTTATAATCGTCAAGCCAATTCTTGGCTGTTCTAAGTTTGTTATACAGTAAAGCTTTGTCTGGACTTGTGTATCCAATTCCTTCTGTTCTGTAAATGTGATACGTTAGGGAGCATGGGGCGCAGTATATAGCACTGCCACACATCCAGTGACGCAATCCAATTTCAACATTTTCAGCACCCCACATGGTGAATTTTTCATCATATCCTCCCATGTCAAAAAAGTGATCTTTATAAACTGTGAAAATACCTCCCGCAATAACAGGGCTTCGTACTGGTTCGGTTGACTTGTATTCTGTTAAACTGCTTCTTTCCACAATTCCCCATTTGAATGATACTTGACATCCTATTCCCGTGTTCGTGTTATAATCAAAAGTGACAGCGTCTACGGATGGAATTTGAGGGACAACGATTGATTTAGGTTTTTCAACCAAAATCTCGAGCATATGTTCTAACCAACTTACGTTCATTTCCATGTGACTATCAACTATAACAATTACATCGGCTATAGCTTGTCGAATACCTGCGAGTCTAGCCTGAACTAATCCTCTACGGTGGGGAAGTCTTGCCAGCTTAACTTTGGGAAGATGCTGGATGTAAAATTTGATCAAAGCCTCATAATCTAAGTTTTCTGGTGCTGATTGATCAAAAGTCGGGCCAAGAACGTAATTACTATTGTCATCAACGAGTAAAATTTCTGTTATCAACTCAGGAGGAGTGTTGTTAAGAATGCTGTGTACTGTTCTCATCAAAGTGCTAAAAGGCTCATTATAGTAGGTAATGATAATCGAAACCGGTGGCAATTTTGAATAATCAAACTGTTTTTTTTTACAAATTTCAGTTCTTTTATCTATTGGAAGTCGACTTAATGGCAAAGAATCACTTAGTTTTTGGTAGAAACCACCGACTTGCAATTCTTTTTTTCGCTCAATACCAGTTTTTTTAAGTGGTGGTGGTGTTGGCTTGGGTTTGTACAAGGGCTGACCGTCCATTTGGAACCCTATCTTACCGTGCATTTCCTCTGGAGTTTGGTTTGGGCTGACAATAAGAGAATTGAACCATTTTTCAGACCCTACGGGGTGGTCAATTTTTCTGTTTAGGTCAAATTTTATTCTTTTTTGATTTACTCCGTACAGTAATTGAAATTTGTCTTTAATCTCTGACCCGAAATGATCTAGATTAATTTGGGGAACTCTATTCATTGATCCTTTGATTTCAGGGTAGTAGTTTTTGTTCTCAAAATAAGAGTTTGCTAACACAAATGAAAATAACAAACAAAGTTTATGATACATATTCAACAACTAACAATGATTATAAGAGTTTCACCTTCTACTATTTCTAATCCGTCTGATTCAGTTTCTAGATTGGAAAATTTTTTTTTTCAACGAATAGAGTTCGTTGTTATCAGATTTCTTTCCTGACCCAAAAAATAGAAAACATTTCTACCTAGTTAAATACAATAGAGTATGTTTAATTTTCAATTTTTCGTGTCGACAATATACTAAAGATGCATATATTTTCTTTGTTTAGTAGAAATTAAATTTATAATTAGTGTTCGCCGCACAAGATTTTTTTACTTTTGTATCTAGTCATTCTTTTTTGACAAAGAAATATTTTGTCAATTATTAGTTTAAACATTTTGAATGTGGTATGGATATTATTTAGTGTTAGAAGATGAAGTCACATTTCTTCGTCGATTTCGCTTGATAAACAAATTTTCTGTCAAACATGAGTACTTACTTGACAATGCCGCAATATTGATAATTTTTGTGAACAAAGAAATTAGAAGTAGATATATTAAAGAACTATACGAAGTGTTTCGTGCCCTAATTAAAGAAAGCACAGCTTTATTGGTGGTTCCTGTCCCTGATATTAAGCTTAAGATGGACAGCAGCGATAAGCATGATGCTGTTTGCAGCTCAGATTGCTCTATGTGTAATTTTACTCCTGATGTGATGATAAAAAAAATTGTCAAAGAATTGATGATGGGAATGAATACGCTAGCATGGAAAAACATAATGGTTATTCAAGTTACGAAAATGCAAGTGGAAGAATTATCGATTGCCAAAATTTACGTCAAATATAAATTGAACGAGTTGAGCCAGAATGTAATGCTGCGTATCGCGTCAAAACATTCGAATCGATATACGCACGAAAAATATAACCACATCGCTTTGGGTGGCTCTTTTGACGGATTACATCCTGGACATTATTTACTACTTTTAGCGTTGATACAAAGACTGGATTTGAATAGTTCTAACGAATTGTCAATCAATATAGGGATAATGCCAGACACAACTGTTCAGGCAAAAAGTCTGAAAAAAGCTATAGTTAGCTATACGTTTAGCACGCGTTACTATATGGTGCGAGAAATGATTAGACAAATTCTTAATCTCTACGAATACACCGTTGACGTAACTTTTAAAAAGTTTACTAAAAAGAGCTCGCCCACAATTAATTTGCTTATCGAAGAACTTGACGAACACGGTGTTAGCCCGATTGGTACTATGGAAAATATACAAGCCTTGATTGTTTCTGAAGAAACAATCAAAGGAGGCTTATATGTAAATAATGTACGTAAACAACAAAACTTACAGCCACTTTCAATAATAGTAGAGCCCGTTATAATCGCAACTATAGAAGATTCAAAAAAAATTAAATTATCGAGTACAGCACAGAGAGATTCTTGCTATGCTAAACTAGAACGTTATCCTGTTCTGAAACAAAAACTACAACAGAAATTAAAATGTCTTGATTTTGACTATTGGCAGGAAGTCTTACGTTCCGTCGTTTTAGAGTATTGTTACGGAGATGATTTGAACGTAGATTTCCGCTTAGACAAAGTCGTTCAAGACAGAATAGAAGCCTTGCTTGCATCGTTTTGAGTCTAATGAACGCTTTATTTTGTATTTTAAAATAATTTTTCAGTTTATAGTTCTATAATAATTTGTAAGTGTAAATTATTAACTAGTATTACTGATAAAATAACAGTTTATGTACTTTTGGATCTTTTTGAACGACTTCACAAATTGGGTTCTTTAAAAATGAATATTTAAACTTAAAAGATTCAGATATAAGATATTAAGTGTTTAATTAACAAGAAACAATTCTTAATTAATGAAGAAAGGCGTGCTTAACTTCAATCAATTCTGATACAATCAGTGTTTGCTGGTAGCTCGTCAATTAAATCCTGAAGTTCTTTACCTTCGATGAAAGTAACTTGTTTGGTGCTAGTAGGAATGATGCACAGATGAACAGAGGAGTCTGCGATTTTGTGTTCCATGACCTGTCGCAGAATTTGCAATGCTAGTAGACATGCATCCTTGAGCGTCATGTCGGCTTTGTATTGTTTTTCCAACTCGTTCGTGGCACATTCGTGGCCGGCGCCAAAAGCAGCAGCGTTCCAGCTTCTAATAGTGCCGCTTGGATCAGTGGAAACCAAAACTGGGCCTTCTCTGTCCGTGACACCGCCGACGAGCATTGAAACTCCAAACGGTCTCGACATTTGTTTTTCTTCAGTTCGAATTCCGCTGAACTGAAGAGACAAGTCGGAAATGCAGTTAACAATGCTTTTAACGGGCATAAGTTCGTTGAAAGAGAACCAGTGGTTCTTGGCTTGGAAACGGGCGTGGCGAATCAAAACATGCGAGTCAGCGATAATACCGCTAATGGCACACGCTACATGTTCGTCTATTTTGCTGATTTTTTTCAAATCTGCAGTGTCTTCCATTAGTTTGTCTTTGATGGCTTTTTCACTAGCTAACACTATTCCTTCCTTGGTTTTAATACCGATGATGGTAGACCCGTGCTAAAAAATAATCAGTCATTCACTTACATTGACAGCGTTCAAAGCATATTCGACTTGGTACAATCGTCCTTCTGGAGAAAACGTTGATACACCTCGATCGTATTCGTTTCTAGACAAATAATGGCTGTTTGTTAACGTACTGAGAGTTATACATGCTGTTGTGACGACTAAATAACTGAATACGTTAGTATCGCTATTCACTGAAAATGATAATCAAGAAAAATGCTATTTGATTTTATTGAACCAGCACAAATTGAGATTAAAAATAAAAAAATCTGTTAATTGCAAAAATAATTATTTACTTATAATTGGTTATCGAGTAATAGAGAATCAGAGCGGCCGTAGTGATGGGTCGATTTTCGTCTGTACAATAATATAGATTAAAAAATTTTGCACGTACATGTTTTATTTTGTTTATTAACGCTTGTTTAACATATGTCACTCCAATATTCTGATTCGCAAACCACGCATTCCAGCATTGACTTTGCTGAAATAGACCAATTCAACACTTTGTCAGACCAGATAAGTGAGTATAAGGAAAAAATAGGCGAACTGACCAAAACGAAGGAGGAGTTTAAAGCTAAATCAGACCAAATGTTGGGAGCGATGAAATCTTGTAAACTAAAAGAGCTAAACACGTTGAAAACTGAGTATGAAAAAACAATAGCTCTCGTAGGAGATTTGAAAGAGCTTTTGAAAAGTGAGTTGAACATCATGGAACAAGACAAAGAACATATCAACGAAGTCATGAATTCGTTCAAGCAAATCACGTGCACCCAAAAGTAGGCAGGATATTTACAGCTTTTTTGCAATCGCTCGTGAAAAATTTCGTCTTATGACTTTTTGAAGTCAGAGCGAAGTGAGAGGCTCGAAAGATACAGGAATTCCGGAGTCAATAAGTTTTTTCCGCATAGTATCTTTAATTTGGTCCGCTTCGAGAGTAGTCACAGTTGTGAGTTTTTCTATAATTCGTGGAGCGCGATTTTTCACTTCCTGAATCACGTTAGAAAACGAGTTTTTGGCTGACAAATAACGAAGTGCGGCTTTAGGCATTTCTGTGTAAGTCAGCTTGACTGACGAAGCGAGAAAAGGAATTTTCGTGAGCGAGTCTGTAACGGCTTTGGCCACTTCTGGGTTCACAAATTCAATGAAACCAAAACCTTTTGAGTTTCCTGTCTTCGCACTTCGACATATAATTGTACGTTTGATTGTCCCGAATTGCGAAAAAAATTTTTTTAAATCAGAAATTTCAAGTAAATGCGGTAATTTGTGAAGTCTGACGACGCCTACGGTCGCTAGTTTTTTATTTGCCATTAGTTTTTATTTCTAATGTTAAGTCGTTGTCTGTCTATGGACTGTTATTGTTTTTTGCAGTGTTAACA
The DNA here is from genome assembly GCF_024713945.1 of Dermatophagoides farinae. Classification (NCBI taxonomy): domain Eukaryota; kingdom Metazoa; phylum Arthropoda; class Arachnida; order Sarcoptiformes; family Pyroglyphidae; genus Dermatophagoides; species Dermatophagoides farinae. The sequence goes on along the minus strand of NW_027461522.1, from coordinate 238,021 downwards.
CGACGAAACTACCCAAAAAAAATTTTTATTTCTAAAACTTCTTGTATTTATTTTAACATGAGATAAATTAATATTATTCTTTCTGCAACCTCAGAAAGACATAAATGATACACGTTATTATCTAATTTGCTTTGGCAAAGAAAAAAAACTAAACTCGCTGATTTGGCACTGAAATAAATGGTTGTAGATAGTTCAGACAACTTAAATCAAGATCTAGATTCACTCATCAAGAATGAAAGAAAAAATAAGCGTCTTACCAAGCAAAAAAGTTCTATAATCGATTCTTCTGCTTACAAAAAAATTATTTATAAAGCCAGCAAAAGCGAGCTAGACACAAAAGCAGAACAAAATGACGATTATTGGTACAGTTCCGACTTGGTTTACAAGCCTAAAACTTTTTCAGACTCTAGAAATGCGAAAAAAAACAGTGATAACGAAACAAAAAACTTGCATTCGCGTTACGAATCTAAACTTTCGAAAAGCAAGATAAACCGTAAAATTAAAGAAAAAACAGATATTGAACTGTCAACAAATACTGTTTTGATCAGTAAGATGGATAAACAAAACACCACAGCAGCTACGAATTCGGACTTGTTGGTGGAGAATTGTTTTTACTGTTTCCACTTCGACGATTTGGACTTTCTTTCAATCAGAGTGGATTCCAGCTATTCGAATTCGATTACTACTATATATATGCTAAAAGAAATAATAGAGTTTAATTATTTTTTGAAACGCTGCAATGAGGGCGTAAACTGTGTACTAAAAAGGTTTGCATCTATCGTACGCGCTCGCTTTGTTGAAAATGACCTAGACGAGTGGGTTGCTGGAAAACACCGGGAATTTAACAGAGAACTTTTACTACATTATCTGGATGTCTCTCCAGACTCAAAGTCCATCATGTGCAACAATAAATATCCTTATTTATATAAAACTTTGTTGAGATGTCTTCAGCCAGATGGTTTGATGCTCCGTTTTGCAAACACCAAAAGTGTTTCAAAAAACGAAAATAGTCAGATCATGTCACGTTTACAAACAGAATTGAACGCGGACGTTATTAATATTTACATATCGCTGCTCAAAGAGCACTATGAATCGAAAGAAGTGTATGTATTCGAAACAGATTATATGAACCAGTTCGACATAGCGTTTCAAGCAAAACCAAACCAAGAGGAACAAGTTTTGTCTGACAACATTGTATTACCTTCAAACATGAGTTCATGGAAGTCTGAAATCAAGAGAATCATGGCTAGCTTGAAAGTGAGGGAAAAGTGCATTGAAGTCTTTGAACGCTTACACAAATATCTGCAGCGAGCAAACGTAAATTTAGACGACTATTCACTCCTTTGTTTTCCTTACAATTATTTTTCCGTGCATTGGATATTATTGGTTGCTGACGTGAAAAACAAAAAGGTGTATTGGCTCGATTCCACTCAGTCGCAATACTCTGCTGGTGTGCGAAAACTGCTTTCCAATAGTGAGTATGGGCTTCGATTTTCACTTTCTGCCGCAGAACAAGACATCGCGTTGCGGCCAGGATTCGCTGTAATAGAATATTTGGTTAAATTTATTCTCTATTATAAGTCAAAGCGTGAAAAAGATTTCGATTATGAGCTCACTGCTTGGAAAAAAATAGTGGTATCCGATTTGCCTCAACAAAACGCGGGCTCTCTAGATTGCGGAGTTTTTATGTGTCAATACATCAGGTGTGTTTTAAAATACCTGGATCCAACCAAATTCGACTTCGTTGCTGAAGATATAAGTAAAATTAAAGAAGGTATGATTTTGAGTCTGGGAGCTGGAAAAATATTTACTTCTTTGGATGAACTAAACAGCCACAAGCCCGAGGTAATGAACGACTCTAACTATAGCTCTAACGACGATAGTGATAACCTTGTTGACGAAGAAGTGATAGCAGACTGATAAGTTAGTGCATAAAGTCGTGCGGGTATTTTTCTTTCTTTTATAATTTAATAAATGTATTAGGTAGTAATTTTTGGCTTATAATTTGAATTTTCATCTAACAGACGCAAGAAATGAGTTGAAACCGCATTTTATGGCGTCTAACCCAGTAATATCATTTATTCTTGAGTTAGCTAAAGAAAAAAGTTTGTATGGCGAATTATCGCTGGAGATTTTCGCCAAATGCGACGAAATTACCTATGATTACTTGGAAGAACTGTACAATAAACACTCGGCAGATATTACTGATATTTTAGCTTTTATTACTACGTTTGTGACCTATTCATCTTTTTTGTCTGTTAATTTTTGCAGTCGCTTAATTCAGCTATTGTTTGTCTTGCTTAATGCGGTCGTACTGCAACCAGACGGAGACAGCTTTATCGGCGAGCAATGGTGTGTAATTATTGTTCATTTCATGCGAAATTTGACGGTCGGTTTGGCTCATTTCGATCTGATTTCTAGTTTTGTAGACTGTCTATTGTTGAATGCTGCTAGCTTGTGCAAAGCCATTGAGACATTTAGGCTGTCGAATAAACCGTTATTTCTTTTGGAAATGATCTGTTTTCATTTATTGAACTACCATATCAGTTACAAACGCAAGGACATTTTGACAACTAAAATCAACAAGCTTTTTGGCTTGTTTTCTGAAAACTTCTTGTATCCAAAGTACCACGTTTTGTTTCAATCTAATTTGAATAAACTCGGCCCAGACTCGAACGTTTCTTTGAAAATCGACTCTGCCGAAATTGCTGTGATTCCAGCCTACTATTTCACTCCTTTCTTGTTCTCGCGAGCAGTCATAAGCGTGCTTAGGCAAGACATTTCTGAAACAAAACTGGACTCACAACTCTTAGTTAAGTACGAAAATCTTCAGTCTGAAACCACAATTTCTAATCAAGTCTTTATACATTTGACAAGAGGATTTCCTTTGGAGCTTTTTTTGCTCTCAAAAACTTTTTATCACGCGAACTTTACACAGCTAGAATATATCTACTACCTAGATAACTTTTTTTACCGAAATGACATTAGAAATTTTAAGATATGGTGGAAGGGAGTTCCAACACATCTGTCTTGTCTCACGCTCTATCAATGTACAATCCCTATGCGGGCAGAGCTGATGTACAATTTCTACTTCTGGAGTGGAGGCGAAGTTTTTAAATTAGATACAGTCCACAATAATGCTGAAATTCGCCGAAATTTTTACGCCCAATGCAAAATCTTGTTGGAAGGTTCCTTGTTCCATTTTCACAGTTTAACGGAACATTTGAGTTCAAACTTGAATAGTTTGTCAAGTTCTTATTCATACGTGATCGAAACTTACCAGAAAAGAATTAAACACCTTATTGACTCTATTTTCAACGGCAGTTGTGATAATGTGTTGACGCAATATAAAAATAGCGCCAATTGTCCGACGCCTGACACACGAAGTTTTGTACGAAGTAGCGAGTATCATTTCACATTTATTTTTTTCGAACAGATCGAAAATGTGGTTCACGCTCATCTGTCTAATAAGATTAACCCCGTTCAAAACCCTATGGAGACATTTCGAATTTTTGTTTTGTTTGAGTTTTTCCAAACCGTCATTTGTCCGAAAAACAAAAACGAGGGAAACGGTCATTTTATCTCGTTTATCGTCACAATCTTTTTTCATGCGTTGTTTATTTTAAACATTAAAAACTGGGACGAAGCGACAAAAAGAAAGTCTGACATTGAAAACGTACTGCTTCAGTTACTGTATTTTATTGAGTCAGAATCCGTCTTAAAGCTAACTAATCTTATTTTTAATGCAGAGTCTGTGATTGAGAACGAGTCTGAGGTTGTGGAAAATGTCTATGTTTGCAACAAAGATAATTTGCACGAATATTTTATGCCATCTAATTTGCTCGACTCTATTCAAGCTCTTAGAGACCCTATAAACAACCTATCTCTTATTCAGGGTCTGAGCCTTATCGACACAAAGGCCAACTCGCTCGATTATTGCAAATTGTTGAAAGGATTAAATTTTATTAACAGTTTAATGAATCTGATTGATTTCATTTATACCGTGAATCAAAACTATGTTTGGCAATACACGCGTTCTGTAGCTAAGAACCAAACAGAAATATATAAAATCTGGTACGAATGCTTGAAGTACAGCATATCTACCAAACAAACGATATTCTCGGCTTCAATGCTAGACCAATTCCCAGAACTCGATGCAATTCAGCTTCTTGCTAATGTTCTGGCAAACATTTACTACGAACCCGATCTTTCCTCGATTTCTCCATGTATTGCTCGTATACACAGCGTTAAATATAAATTAGTAGAAACCCATTTATTTTTTTCTATGAGTTTCAATTACTTTGCTTGCTTTACACGCGAAAGCTTGATAGAGAATTTAAACACTTTTGCGCACGAAATATCGGTGCAACACAAACAATGTTCCCATAACACTTGTTTATTCGATCTATTCAACTTCCAGACTCAAAAGCTCGACGTGAGCTCTTTGCCAGAAGATGCGTCGACGCTCATTCAAGGAATATACAGCATTATTATTGAAAAAATTTTCGAAGAACCAGATATTATTCCTTACTGTGTCCACATACAAAATAACTATTCTAATTATATCCTGTCTAAAATAGACGCGCAAGGAAATCTCAAGCGTTTAGTTTTAGATCTCATGTAGATGTACTTAGGTTATACAGCTTCAATTGTTTTTGGCACTGCCAAAAAAATAAAGCGTTCAAATAATTTATTGATTAAATATAATCATAGAAATAAAATTTCATTCGTTTGAAGTCGTCACACTTTGCAGCGCTAAATGTACAACTATAAGACATCATATCTGTCATGAACGCCACAATGAACAAGCGTAAGTTTGCCTGATTAAGAGTTTGCAGTGCTTATTCTGGGAGACGCCAGCGTTGGAAAAACACACTTGGTTATGTCTTTTGCAAAAAAAAAATTGCCTGACAAGCCTTCAGCTACTATTGGAATCGAGTTTGAAACGATCGTCGTAAATACCAAGTCGGGCAAACAAAAGTCTTTCTATATATGGGATACCGCTGGGCAGGAACGCTTTAGATCTATCACAAAAAGCCATTTCCGCCGGGCTTTAGGTTGTTTTTTGGTGTACGACATCACTGAGCGACAAAGCTACATGAATATTCCTCGGTGGCTGTCAGATCTGCGACAATCTGCGCCAGCAGAAATCGTGATCATACTTATTGGAAACAAAATAGATCTTGTTGACGGAGAAAATTTACGAAAAGTTACATACGAAGAAGCCCAACAGTATGCAAATGAAAACGGGCTGTTGTTTTTTGAAACCAGTGCGATTTCGAAACAAAATGTGTCAGATACTTTGCTCGCTATGGCAGAGTCAATAGAAGAAAAACAAAAAAACGAAAAATTTAACGATAACAGTATGCGGGACAACTTTTATCGAGAATCTTTTCAGCTGAAAGATACCGAACAGAAGCCAGTCATCTGTTGTGGGTACAAACTAACAAGCATTTAAAACACTTAGTTAGTGTGTTCATTGGCTAGTACACACTCACTGGGTGGTGTCCAACAACGGAGTATTGGATTTTTAATTATTCTGCGCCTAAGCTGAAACTGACTTTGTTTGCTGTTTACAGAATGAGCGATCACTTCATGTCTTTAGCAGTTCAACTTATAAAATTTAACTGTTATACTACAGTTAGCCAAAGCAGCAAATGGGTATCGCCGAAAACTTGCTCACAGTTTTCTAGACAATGGTTTTAATAAGGAAATTATTTAATCTCTGAAAATAAAGTTTTTTATTTAGTCCCATTCGACCAGTTCGCCTCTTGGCGTATTTACCACACACTCTGATAAACAATCTTCTTCTAGCTGCGAGAAAGACAAAGCATCTTGATTTATCATTAACGGAGAAAGAGGCGTGAGGTTTAAACACGAAGGCGAATTTAGCGTTACATTGGGTGTCTGTATCAATGGGGTTTCACAGACATCTTCTCTCCTGCCCATATTTATATTTAAGGTCATCTTTTGTGCTGACTTTTTGCATTGTGATTCTGGCCTCCCTTCATATTCAACTTTAATAGCTTTTGACTTTCTTCTTCCATCTTCATCAGATTTGCGGTCGACTGAATTTCTGGCATTTTATCTATTTCTACTTTTGAAATTTCAAAAGAATCTTTGTGTAGCGTGTGTTTTTTGTCACATGCATCTGACATCTTTTACTGTATGTAGCACAAGAAATTTTCCTAGATAAACTTGTTATATTGTGTTATCAAAGATCGTGTTTGGAACTTTCTTAAATCATATCTAAATATAAAATAAACATTTTGTATATTTATCAATCTATCTCAAGTATGCAAAAAGACGTAGCGTAGCGTGAATTTTTTTACTTAGCTGTTATAAATGAAAATAAATAACTGATCGCGTGAACATATGAGCAATCAGACAACAGTTCAATCAGATTCGGAACTGAAGTCGTCCAAATTGCATTCTTCGACTAACTTCACTCTATTTTCGTCTTGTTCACAGGTGAAACTAGTTTCGCTGGCAGTGTCGTGTAAAGGGGTATGAAATGATAATGGAGTTTCAAATTGATCGTTACTTGACTCTGTGTCAAAAGTTCGTTGATTCTCACGAATACATACTTTTTTGCTTACATGCACATCGCTTGATGCGTGTATTCCGTGGTTATTCGTTTTAAGTTGGCAATTAGACATTTTAGGTGATGAAAGGGAGAGTCCGTATTGATCGTGGTGCTTATGCGCTGCATTATTGGAATTTTGTTCTGATATTTGATTGTCTGAAATCTGAGTCGAATAGTTAATTTTTTTTGATGTAACCGACTTTTGATTGTCTTTTTTAACATCATTATCTAAGCATTTTTTTTTTTTCTTCGTTTAACTCTAATTCTGTTGAAACACGCTGGTTTTGATTTTTATCCAAAACTTCATTGTTGTTCAAATTTCTGAATTCTTCGTCGGAACTTGATGATAAATTGATTGCATTGTTTGAAATTCGAATTTTTTTACTTTTACGTGACAAGACAGCAACATTACTTATATCACTTTTATTTGATAAAGAGTCGATGAGATTTGAAGCTGAAGTTTGATATTCAAATGCACTTAAAAGTTCTTCTTCAGATGAAGAATCATCAAACCTTGGGGAGTTATCTGCTTTTTTCCGTTGATGTATCATTAACCATTAATTTTTTTGTTTTTCTTCTGCTATTAGGTATAGAAGCGTTGACATCTTTGGCATTTTTCTTTTTGTCGTCGCTAGAAGAAAAATCGAAAAAATCATTAACTTCTATAAATTTCTTCCCCTTCGGTAAAACTATTTCATCGTCACTTGAAGGTGAATCATTGTGAACAGAAGGTTTAATAACAGTTCTTTGTACAGGTTTAACGGGTTCATCATCACTTGAACAGGAATTATCATGAACTGAAGGTTTAATAGCAGTTCTTTGTACAGGTTTAACTGATTCATCATCACTGGACGAAGAATCATTCCGAACTGAAGGTTTAATAACAATTCTTTGTACAGGTTTAACGGGTTCATCATCACTTGAAGAGGAATTATCATTCCGAACTGAAGGTTTAATAACAGTTCTTTGTACAGGTTTAACGGGTTCATCATCACTTGAAGGAGAATCATTCTGGACAGAAGGTTTAATAACAGTTTTTTGTACAGCTTTAACGGGTTCATCATCACGTGAAGAAGAATCATCATGAACTGAACGTTTAGTAACAGTTCTTTGTACACGTTTTAACTGGTTCATCATCACTTGAAGAAGAATTATTCTGAACAGAAGATTTAGCTGCAATTCTTTGTACAGGTTTAACAGGTTCATCATCACTGGACGAAGAATCATTGTGAATTGAAGGTTTAATAACAGTTCTTTGTACAGGTTTAACTGATTCATCATCACTGGACGAAGAATCATTCCGAACTGAAGGTTTAATAACAGTTCTTTGTACAGGCTTAACAGGTTCATCATCGCTCGAAGAAGAATCATTGTGAACAGAAGGTTTAGTTGCAATTCTTTGTACAGGTTTAACAGGTTCATCATCACTGGACGAAGAATCATTGTGAACTAAATGTTTAATAACAGTTCTTTGTACAGGATTAACAGGTTTCATCATCGCTCGAAGAAGAATCATCGTGAACTGAGGGTTTAGTAATAATTCTTTGTACAGGTTTAAACTGGTTCATCATCACTGGACGAAGAATCATTGTGAACTAAATGTTTAATAACAGTTCTTTGTATAGGTTTAACGGGTTCATCATCACTTGAAGAAGAATCATCACGAACTAAATGTTTAGTAACAGTTCTTTGTACAGGTTTAACTGGTTCATCATCACTTGAAGAAGAATTATCATGAACTAAATGTTTAGTAATAGTTATTTGTACAGGTTTAACGGGTTCATCATCACTTGAAGAAGAATCATTGTGAACAGAAGGTTTAATAACAGTTCTTTGTACAGGTTTAACTGGTTCATCATCACTTGAAGAGGAATTATCATGAACTGAAGGTTTAAAAACAGTTTTTTGTACAGCTTTAACAAGTTCATCATCACTTGATGAATAATCAACGTGGAGTGACGATTTAGAAATAGTTGGTTGCACAGGCTTAACTGGTTCATCATCACTTGAAGAAAAATCATTCTGAACAGAAGGTTTAATAACAGTTCTTTGCACAGGTTTAACTGGTTCATCATCACCTGAAGAAGAATCATCATGAACTAAATGTTTAGTAACAGTTCTTTGTACAGGTTTAACGGGTCCATCATCACTGGACGAAGAATCATCATGAACTGAAGGTTTAATAACTGTTCTTTGTACAGGTTTAACTGGTTCATCATCACTTGAAGAAGAATCATCATGAACTAAATGTTTAATAACAGTTCTTTGTACAGGTTTAACTGGTTCATCACTGGACGAAGAATCATCATGAACTGAAGGTTTAATAACAGTTCTTTGTACAGGTTTAACGGGTTCATCATCACTAGACGATGAATCATTGTGAACAGAAGGTTTAATAACAGTTCTTTGTACAGGTTTAACTGATTCATCATCACTTGAAGAAGAATTATCATGAACTAAATGTTTAGTAATGGTTTTTTGTACAGGTTTAACGGGTTCATCATCACTTGAAGAAGAATCATTGTGAACAGAAGATTTAGCTGCAGTTCTTTGTACACGTTTAACTGGTTCATCATCACTTGAAGAAGAATCATCATGAACTGAAGGTTTAATAACAGTTCTTTGTACAGGTTTAACTGGTTCATCATCACTTGAAGAAGAATCATCATGAATTGAACGTTTAGTAATAGTTCTTTGTACGGGTTTAACAGGTTCATCATCACTTGAAGAAGAATCATTGTGAACAGAAGGTTTAGCTGCAATTCTTTGTACAGGTTTAACTGGTTCATCATCACTAGACGAAGAATCACCGTGGACTGACGGTTTAATAACAGTTCTTTGTACAGGTTTAACGGGTTCATCATCACTTGAAGGAGAATCATTCTGGACAGAAGGTTTAATAACAGTTTTTTGCACAGCTTTAACGGGTTCATCATCACTTGAAGAAGAATCATCATGAATTGAACGTTTAGTAATAGTTCTTTGTACGGGTTTAACAGGTTCATCATCACTTGAAGAAGAATCATTGTGAACAGAAGGTTTAGCTGCAATTCTTTGTACAGGTTTAACTGGTTCATCATCACTTGAAGAGGAGTTATCAAGAACTGAAGGTTTAAAAAACAGTTTTTTGTACAGCTTTAACAAGTTCATCATCACTTGATGAAGAATCAATGTGGAGTGAAGATTTAGCTTCAATTCTTTTTACGGGTTTAATTGGTTCGTCATCGTAAGAAAGTCTTGCTGAACTACTTTTGATAGATATAGTTATTTCGTCGTCACTTGACAAAGAATTAGAGTTGTTCGAAACATCAAAAGTGGTTTTTCCATCGAGCTTTTGTTTTTTGTTTTTAGTAGTAGACTCGGTCTGAACAGTGGTAGTTTTCTGTAGTTTAATTTTAGTAACTGGTAAAATTAAATCTTCATTACTTGATGATGTGTTAAAGTTTATAGTATTATCGTTTTGTTTAAATAAATGTTTTGAAGTTGTTTTATCTGTACCTTTGAACGTATCTATTACTTGGCCATCATTATCAGTTGACGCTTGATTGTTGCTAATTTGATTTTTTTTTGTGTGTGAACCTGTTTTGATAAAATCTAATCGTGAATTTGCAACATTTAGATTATCATCAATTTTCTGTGTATTTTCACCTAGTTTGCGTAAATGCGAATTTGTTATATCATTCTTATTTCTCCGGTTATCAGAAAAAGCACTTGGTGGTTCATCATCATCTGATGATGAAGAACAATTAACTCGTATTTTTTTTCGTTGATGTTGAACCATCACTAGGATAACTTGAACAGCATTTTTTTCGCCTTTGGTATTTTATCGGAAATACATTTGTTCTTATAAGTTTTGGTTTTAGAAACAAAATGATTTGGCTTTGAGTTACCCAAAACCATAAAAAGCTAGGTTTTATATATTAATAAAGCTTAGTACGCTTGATAACTGTAGTTTTATATTCTCAAATAACAAAAAATTTCCTAACAATTAAATTACTGAATTACACCGACTATTTGCAGTCATTAGTAGAGCACTTAATAAATAATTTTTAGTTTATTTATTTATTTTTTTGGATTTTCATATTGAATAAAAATAATTAGTTTTGGAACTAAAAAATATCAGATAAAAATTTTAATATCAGAAAAATCTTAAATGACGAAAAACTAATTGATCTCATTATTGTCCAAATTATCGTCAGAGCATTCAGAAACAATTAGATCTTCGTCGTTTAAAGAATCACTACTTTCGCTATCTAAGTAATAATTAATATAGATGTCATTCTTATTGCCGCTATTCTTGACAATGTATTTGTCTTTTTGAATATAATCATTAGGTTGATCGTTACTGCTGACTATGCAAATCAGGTTGTCATACTCTAAATTTTGTAACGTCAACTAGTTCGCTCTGCAGTCTGGAACGTGAATCTTTTTTAATTTCTTCTAGCGTGTTCTTCTTTTTCTCAACAATATCGGCTTTATTTCGCACGTATTTGACTGTCAGCACAATCTTTAACTTCTAAAATTGTTTTGTCAGTTTTAGGACTTAAAATGTTCTTCTTTTGTAAATCAAATTTGTTTTCTGAGAATACATTAGACTCAGCATTGTTTTAGCTTATCTGTAACGTCTGTATAAAATGATGTCATGACGTATTTTGCATTTTTTGAACGCTCTAGTATATCAGTATTCTCTAACTCTTGGGTAGCGCTTGTTTGCACTGATTGATTATTAATATCAGTAATATCTTGTTGAGCCAACTTTGCACTTGGAAATGAAAGATCGAGTAATGTTTCATTGAAAAATTTGTTGCAAGAACCTGTGGTGTTAGAGTACTCTCCAGCGGAGCTTTGAGTTTGTGTAGTGACCTCAGACACGTATTCTTCGAATTTTTTTTGTCTTTTTTTATCTGATACTAAATATTCTGTTGGCAAGTAGTCAGACAACAAGGTTTGACAAGCTACGCGTTTTCTGTATTGACGCTTGAGTTTGTTATAATATCCAAATGTTACTGGATGTCTTGAACTGGTAACGTCTGCAGGATAGTACGCTTTAGAAGTTGGCACAAGACTGTTAAAGTAGTCAAAAACACATTGTTCGCGATCATGAATTTATATAAAGTTAAAACTTCTATCGTGTTCAATGGACCACGAAGTTCTTGTTTACAGGTCATTCTTTTTATTTTGTTTGGTTTTTCATCTTCAAGTGGTTTCGCAATAGTTATTTCCTGGCTCGGAGATAGAGGGATTTGTCCACTAAGCTGCATGAAAGGCGTTCTACTAGCATCAGTCAACAGTGGAGGTGTTGCGAAATTATATGCGGTTTTAATTTCAACGGGTTCTTCACTCATTTCCGCGAACAAACGTGATAAAATGCTGTCGTCTAATTCGAGTAAACCATCCCAGAATACACGCGAAAGTTCATGAATATTCCTGGGAAGTACAAGTCTTCTAATTTTTCTGACTATCTCATCTTGTTCCACGAGATCTGCGTCTTGACAGTAGTCTTCCAAAATAGGCGTTATCGCTAAACGGTTTTCATTCTCTACAACAATAGTTTTTTTTTTTAAATCAACTTGTTCTGCAAAAGCATAGCTACGACCCATAGCTATTGGCTGAGGTTTTTTGTCGTTGGTTGGAGTTGCTTGACTACTTTTAAATGCCGCTCTGTCTGGCGTTTCCGTGTAAACTTTTGCTTTCGACTGACACTTGGCGATGTTAAAAGTAGAAGGAACGGGATTTCTTAATTTCACAATTGCTGATACATTTTTGCATTCGGACAGCGAGAAAATTTCCTTCTCATCAAATGTAACAGGGTCTTCAAGCATTAAAGAGCGTTCAAAAAGATGCATTTCTAACTTGTCTTTAAACGAATGATAAAAGTCGTCTTTAGAGCATTCTGAATTAAGGAAAATTGAAAACGGTTTATGTTTTGGGATATCAGGTTTGACTGGCATTGTTCCTTTCATGTAGTCTAAAAATATTCGAGACGCATCAGCGGGTCCAAATAGATGACGTTCTCTGTATAATTCAAAGTTTATGTTATTTTCTGCGATTTCGTCTGGAGTGATTGAGAATTCGCTACGCTGTCGACCAATATTTGTGGTATGATGTTTTTTTGATTTTTCGTTGAATGGGTAATTTATCATTCGATCAGATTTTTCAGTCTGGTCAGACCGTACTCTTACAGGTTTCAGTCCTGTCATAAAAAAATCAACATCAGGATAATCAGTAAATTCAAGGTTTTTTAAGTCTTCGAGCTTAACAAAAGATGGATAGTCCTTTGGATCCGGTACATTTTTGAAAATGTCTTTAGACAAATTGAAAGCTGGATAAGAGAATTCCTTGAGGTTTTTATTGGGTTTAAAGCCACTCTCAATGGGAAAAGTTAAAGTTCTAATACGTTCAAAACTATTGCGATTGCCTTCGCATATTCGCTGAGGAAATTTAATTACTTTTTTTACAGAAGACCTTTTATTGTTAACGACAGAGATCGAGTTATCCCTTCGTTTATTATCGGGCGAACTGATAATAACGCTATTTCTCTGTTTTTGATCCTTGGTATCACTTTTTTTTTGTGACTCAGCTCCTATTACATAGTAATTTTCAAAATAATTATCAGACTCATATGGAACAATTTCCTGAGTAAATTGATTTCCTGCTTCTGATGACCTTTGTAGATAAGCTTGTTTAGCTTTTTCGCCTAAACGCATATATAGCTCGCTCGGGGCGTCTTTATGAAAATGCTTTAGAGCGAAGTGGATGTTCATTTCGTCGTTACATGTGCAACAAATCCATTTTGTGGTTACTTTTCCTGTGCATAAGTGCTTGGTAAAATCTTTTGGTAATACATAAGCGTGACAATGTTGACACAGAAATTCAGTCATTCAAAGACATTCTTTTTAAAAAATGAAGAATAACTCTAATGTCAATAAGCATTTTTTTGAATTTGGAGACGGACGTTGTTTATTATAACATTTAAATTTTGGGCTTATAAAAGATTTATATGTAAAAGTTCACTTTTAGTCGAGAAGGGACCATCAACCCGACGTATAAAAACCGCGGTGAGAGTTTTTAAGCTATTTTATACATTTTTGCGGCGGTTAACAATTGTGCCAATAAAATAACAGCTAAAATTTATTCTAATTTTGCTGGAGCGCTGATACACTTGGGTACCTCACATTCAATCAAAGTGTAGGTTTGCAAAACTACAACTTGGACTTACAGACTTGTTTTAAGTTTTTTAAAAACTCTTCAAACATGTCTGTTATAAAAGCGGTGTCTTCAACAAGATCGTGCGGAATTTCGCCAAACTTGTCGTGAATCGCAGTAGAGATGTCTGTGATAAGTTGATTTTGATCTTTTAGCTCGATTTCAAATTCCATTAGCCCTTGCGAAATCAGTTTGTGTAAGTGGTGGATCAGTTCTGCTAAGGTACTGCTTTGGTTTTCTAATGAGTCGTCGCTCTCGTTCAGTGAGGAGTATCGCTGCAGAGTGTTTTTAAGTATGCTATCTGTTTCTTTTAACACTATGTTTAATTCTGAAATTATTTCATTCACCATGTTCAAGTCGAATTTTTGTTCCTGACCAGCGACACTTAATTCTGTAATTCGCGCTAGAAGGCTTACGTCGATATCTGACATGGCAACTGTGGTTTCGGCTGCGAATTGAGTTAAGGATTTTCCTTCGAAAAAATTATATCTCTTAATCGCTCTAAGCGATATTCTACTTATTGAAGTGTGAATTTTTTTACTTAAGTCGTTTGGACTTAGATTTTGGTTGTTGTAAGCGACGAAATTAATAATATTGCTTAATTTCAATAGTGTTTGTAAAAACTCACGAAACGCGCCCCCAGAATGCAGAGATAAGCAACAGTTCTGCAAGTAGTTAATGAGTCTTTTGGTTTTAATAATAGTTTCGCCCCTGATTTTGATCAGAGACTCTGTCGAAGAGATCAGTTTTTGAATTAATTTAATTTCTGGAATAAACGAAATATGATACAAAAGCTTGTCCGCTATACTGTATTCTGACAAGTCTTCTATTTCTTTTAATTTTATTTGTTCATCGTGCGAAGGATAAATTTCACTCAATGCTTTAATTATCGTAGGGTGATTTTTCACGAACCGGTAAAATTCTGAGTAGTCGGTACCGTTTGTTTTTATTTTAATAATGTGGTTTACAGATTCGTCCAAATTTATGAAGTTGGACTTGCTGTTCTCTATGAAATATTGTATACATTTCATTACTGTGCATATCACAATCTTATTAATATTGGTCAAGTTGTCGTCGTCAAATCCCAGAGCGCGAGTGCAAATCAGTACTTTATGAAGTTTACTTGGGTCTAGAATCGATTTTACCTTAGTTTTCGTAGAGTCATCTTTTTCTTCTTTTACAGTTTGGTGTTCATTCGTAGGAACTAAGTATTTCGTTATTTCTGTCAATACATTTGGTTGAGGCAGTTTACTTATGTCAACATCTGACCAAATTGAAGAGCTTGAGCTTTTGTTTTCAATATCAAATAAAATTATGGGCTTTGCCGCTAATGTGGCAGAATTCTCACACAAGTAATTGTTCATCTCGGCTATGAATTTTTGTTTTTTTTCATTAGCGGTAGAACGACCTGACTGTGGAGTGTTAAGCTTTGGAGAATTACCTGCCGTGTCTAGGAGAGCTTTTGTATGGTGTTTTTTCTTAAGAGGGGGATTTGTTTTCACAAGACTTTTCGGATGTGTCACCAGATTTTTCTTAGTCGAGCATTTTTTTATTGTTTGATCAACCAAGTTTTTGGAAACTGGTTTTTCACTTAGCTTGGTTTTAGCTTTTGCGTTTTCTAAAGAAATGCTGTCATTTGAAACAATAGAAAACGCCTTAGTATTCCCACTATGACTCAGTTTTGTAGGCAATTGTTTGCAAACTTTTAAATTTTTGCTTGATCCTTTTGTATTAATGAGTTCAAACTTTGAATTTATTTTCTCAACTGTGGGTGTTGCGTTGTCAGACGACATAGTACTTTCCTGATTCAATTCAGACTCGAGAAATATGACAGACTCATGCATAAGTTGTTTCTTTTTTTTCCAATGTGGAATGAAAATCATCAACTCGTCACTTATCTCGTTATGGACCAGCTTTTTCTTGGATTTTTTGTTCGGCATCGCCAATAAAAGAGAAGAAAGATAGACATTATTTTTGTGGGTCTGAGCTTCTTTACTTATTAAATTGATAAGTTTTTGGTTGACTAAAACGTGCAATTTCAAAAGTTTTTTTGACGGCAACTTTTTGTTGGACAATATCTGAAGAAACAATTCATAAGACTCCTGAATTAGCTTCTGATCATAATGATTCATTCTTAAATATCATCGATTTGTAAAATAGTTCGTTAAAAAAAAATTAAGCGAGTATTGAGCAGTTTACGTTCAGATTTGTTGTATCGAAGCTGAAATTGATTTATTTATAGGAGATTATTTTCTTTTTAATTTATACATATATATTTATTTGGTTTGACGGATTTTTCATCGCTAAAGTCTATTCGCAGATTGTTATTAGTGGTGTTGGGCCTATCTGTACGTAACAGTGATACTTTTATTTTTCGTGTAAAATAATAATTCCAACTAATAATATTATTCTATATCTGCTTTTTTGAGTTAAGAATTATTGAAGAGACGCCTGACGTAGACAATAAAATGCCTAACAATTTGGCAAAACATATTCGCTTTCACCCATGTAAAGATATTGAAAGTTTTAATTCAGTAAGTGGCGATACTCGTAACTTTTTAGGTAATAAATTCACCAGGGTATCCGGCAACGTATTTTCACCAATACATAAAACCAAACGTTTCCGTCCAATGGCCGGCAGATTTCAGAATTAATATTTGCTACATCCCAACTACGTTTGACATGCATATTTTTGCTCAACCGCCGTTTCCTATGGGAAATGATCAGTATTCAAACGTTTCAAGCTTAGTCAAGCGTGTTGAAAAGCTTTTCAACTTTCCTGGCGAGTTCCTCTGTGAAGAAGTGTTCAGAATGCTTTTGCACAGCTTTGAACTTTACACGAATAAGTGTGAAAACCAAGCTATCAACGGCAGCAAAGATTTGAGTGCTAAAAGTGAGTCTCCCGCTGATCAGAAAGCGCGTCAAATTCTTTCATACTTCAATATACCTGGAGCTGTTATCGGTTCTATAAAAACCAACTTCGACGATGCATCCGGAGAGAACGTCTGTTATGTCTGCGAAATAGGAACTAACATGTTGTTAGACCCACAAAACAAATTTTTTGTTGTTCAGCGTCGAATTGAGTGGATGATGAGGTTTTTCATTTCTGATTTGACAGAGATCAAACCTTGCTGGCGCTGGCGTTTCTTCCTTTTGATCCGTTTCTTGGAAGACCCAAGCGCGTTCACCACTACGTTTAAAGATTTTGAGGCTAGTAAAAAACTTGCTGTTCCTTCCAACATTAATAACTCTTCTAAATCGTCAGAACTATTCTCGTTTTTAAAACGCGATACTCAAGTAGAACTAACTTACGACTTGTTATTTGATTATGGAAAGCCCGTAGAAATCTTGGGATTTTGTTCAGCTTACCAGTTTTATTCTCTGCCGTCAGAGAAATTGAGAATATCTCAATACATGATAATGCCGCCGTATCAGCGAAAAGGACTCGGATCAAAATTTCTATCTGCTTTGTTAGAGCATTTGAATTTATCAATTAACATAATGTACGTTCACGTGGAAAAGCCTAGTAAAACATTTAAGCACATGTGGCTTCAACTATCTCTAAGAAGGTCTATCTCACAAGGATACTTATCAATTAATAATTTTTTGCCAAAAACAGATCCTGAGTACGAATTTATCGACGTGCTTGATCGAGAGGTCTGGGAAACTAAAGTAGAAGATTTAAAAAACCACCTTCAATTTCCTCCAAGCATCGTATTTGATATACGAGTAATTCTTTGCCTTGCGCCCTACTGTTCACATAAGATGATCAACACTATGGATCTAAATGAAGTTTACACTCTTATAAACACCGAAAAAAATCTTGGAATAATTGCAGATGCTATTTTAAAACGAATACAAGTACAAATGGCTGAGTCATACGCATACAACGAAGCTAATTATGAAACATTGCAAGAAGCATATGAAACTAATTTTGTTTTATTAATTGAATCATCTTGTGTTGCGCTGCGCAGTTTGAGATTATTCTACGCACGTTAAATGTTCTGTCACGGACGTGTGTGTATTAATTCTTTTTTAAGGTATTATAAAATAGCTAAATAAAATGAGTGTTATAAAGAATATTGTTGCTAGATCTATTTTCGACTCCAGAGGAAATCCAACTGTCGAAGTTGATCTAACCACTGAATCTGGCGTTTATCGTGCAGCTGTTCCTTCAGGAGCCTCGACCGGAATTTATGAAGTATTAGAACTCAGAGATAAAGGTTCTGATTACATGGGCAAAGGTGTTTCAAAAGCCGTTAAAAATGTGAACGAAATCATTAGACCAGCTTTGATCGGAAAAGATGTAACTGATCAAAAAGGTATTGATGAGTATATGTCTCAAGTACTCGACGGTTCTAAGAACGAATGGGGTTGGAACAAAGCCAAGCTCGGAGGAAATGCTATTCTCGCAGTTTCCATGGCTGTATGTCGAGCTGCTGCAGGTTACTTGAAAATGCCTTTGTACAAATACATTGCCAAACTTGCTGGTAATGATGTTAATAAGTTTACCCTGCCAGTACCTTCTTTCAATGTTATCAACGGAGGTTCACACGCTGGAAACAAACTAGCCATGCAAGAATTCATGATCATGCCTATTGGAGCGAAAAACTTCGTCGAAGCAATGAAAATGGGTTCTGAAATTTACCACACTTTGAAAGGTTTAATCAAGAAGGAATATGGACAGGATGCAACCAACGTAGGTGACGAAGGAGGTTTTGCGCCAAACATTCAAGACAATATGAAAGCTTTGGTAATCCTAACGGAAGCTATCAAGAAAGCTGGTTACGAAGGAAAAGTTAAAATAGCCTCCGATATTGCTGCCAGCGAATTTTACAAGGAAGGCAAATATGATCTTGACTTTAAGAATCCTGATAGCGACAAATCTAAGTGGCTCACGGGAGAAGAATTGATTTCTCTTTACGAACAATTCGTCGACAAATACGACGTTGTGTCAATTGAAGATCCATTCGACCAAGATGATTTCGAATCTTACACCAAAATGAACAAAACTCTTGGTAAACGCATTCAAATCGTAGGCGATGATCTTTTAGTAACGAACAAAACGCGTATTAAGCTTGCCCACGAAAAAGACGCTTGTAATGCTTTGTTGCTCAAGGTTAACCAAATTGGTACCGTTTACGAAGCTATTGAATCTGTACTTCTTGCGAAAAGTTATGGTTGGGGAGTCATGGTTTCACACAGGTCCGGCGAAACTGAAGACAACTTCATAGCTGATCTCGTTGTTGGTCTCGGAACTAAACAAATCAAAACTGGTGCGCCATGCCGTAGTGAACGTCTTGCCAAATACAATCAGCTATTAAGAATTGAAGAAGAACTCGGCTCCAACTGCACTTACGCAGGAGAATCATACCGTAAATTCTGAACAGCTTGATTTTAATTTTTCTCTGTATAACTGTATTTGCAAATTTTTAAACAAATACTCACTACAGTGAGATTTCATAATCTGAATTCATTTAGTTAGACCTTCTATACTAGTGGTGGTTAATTGATTTTCTTCATTTGTCTAGATATAAATATTTATTTATAAATGTCTACGTACGAATGTGGTTCTATAGAAAAACTAATTACAATGAAAAAAACTATTAAACTACCAGATTTTGAAAACGAAATTCAGGTTGAGCAAGTCATAGCGAGTTGCTCGACTAGTTTGATCTTGAAAGTGATTTTAGAACTATCGAGCGATGATAAATTTTTTTTGTCACATAATCTTGACAAGAGAAACATAATCGGCTTGAGCGAAGAAGCTGAAGTTGATAAAGAAAACATAGACGTTCCAAATAAAGGAGCAGCAACTAGTTCTAAAGTAAAGAGAAATAAAAAAATGGTGAGATGTGCCATGAAAATAATCCCTTTTGGCCAAACTGTTTACGGTTTGAACGTAAACATAATTCGAGAGATAGAAGTATTAAAGATAATGCAAAATAAACCGGGTATCGTTTCGTTTTATCAAGCCGGAATGTTAGAAGACGACAAAATATTCATTTTGCTTGACTATTACAGCACCGATTTAGAGAAAGCATTAGCAAAAAGATCTTCTGGTTTTTTGGAAGTTGAAGTTCGAAGAATAACACGCGAGATTTTGACAGGCATATTGAACTTGAACTTAGCCGGCTACGTTCACAGAGATTTAAAACCATCGAATATTTTGCTTGCGTCTGATCATTCGAGAATCGCCGTAGCGGACTTTGGACTAAGTCGAAAACTGTTGTCTAGCGATAACGAAAGTATAAATGAAGATGCTGATTGCAGATGTAATTGTAGAAAAGCTTCCCGAAACGTCGTTACACTGCCGTACAGAGCGCCTGAAATAGCACTTCACGGAATTTGCATGTCATATTCCGGAGATATTTGGTCACTAGGCTGTATAATTTATGAACTACTGACTCAAACTAAACTATTCAATGTAAAAAATGTTAAACAGCTCGTGGAAGCCCAAAAATGGACCAACTCAAATATGAATACTTTTCCCATTTTGCATAACACTCCATATTCAAAAAAAGTTTCAGCTTTAAGTTGCTCAAACGCTTGCAAAGTTTTTATAAACGAATGCTTATGTTATAATTACGCAAAAAGACCTACAGCCAGTGTGCTGATAAATCATTATTGGTTATTAAGTAACTTATAAAACCAGTCTAATTGCACCATAATAAATGGATATCAATATTGACGATTATTTCGACTTCTCAAACATACAAGATCACCTCGCAGAGAGAAAGGAGAAACTCAAAAAAATAATTTCATTAGACAGACTCACAGAATACAATAGAAACATTGGACACTCCAACGACAAAGTCGATACGATATGGGAGAGCCTTGCAATAGAAGCTATTTTAGATGAACTGATGTTTGATCCAAAAATTCAAACAGACACGAACGCCCTTTTGTACCAGCAGTGCTGCGACATCGAGTGCAAACATAACCTTCTGTGGAGTCAGCCCACGAATGTTATTTTGAAACCAATTTCGTTTAAAGAAGCACAAAAAGAGGTATACATCAGTTTTCCGTACTATCCTACATTGTTGAACGACACGGACAAGCAGCTCAAAGAGAAACACAAGATAGAACTCGAAAAACGTAAAAAGAAGTTTAACGAATACGTCGAAATGATTTCAACGTTAATCACAGAAGAAGATGATATTAAGTTAATGGCAAAACCGCTGAGACATCTAGGGCTCGGCGAACCAGTGGTTAAAGCTAAGGGAATGAAGATCAGCGACGACACCGACGAACATAACAGCGCAGCTCTGTTTACTGACCCAAAATTGCAATTGCGAAAAGTAGACAACAGCCATGTCCCGTCAAAGTCGGTAATTCGTAAGAGAATAGTAAAAGGTGCTTTTCAAAAGCGTAACAGAATTAATTTATTAGATCAACTTTAGTCTTGATCAAGGTTAGTATGAAATTGAATCAGATTTTTCATTACGTCGTTTCGACATTTTTCAAGGCAATAGTCGTTGCATGGATTGTTTGGATCATGATAATTAACATCGTATATTTTGCAGAAGTTTTTGCAGTCACAAAAGTCATCCTTTTGCTGAGGTTTTTTGTGTTTGGCTTCGTTTTGAAGCTTTTTAACGATTTCGTCGGCTTTTTTCCAGACTTCGCTATTCTTGTTTAAGTAGTCTTTGATGAACTCGTTATTTTTACGCGCGGTTTCTTCTGGAACATCAATAGGTTTTGGATCTTTGTATACATCAAGATCTTTATCATAAGGAGCGCAGTCGCGTGGGTACGGGTGAGAGTCGTTGAAGGAAATGTACTGTGGTGGTATTCGAGTATAATTTACATACAAACTAAACGCGCAAAACGGCGGTGCGGAAACCATGCTACACGGTCCTATAATATCGTCGATCCAAAACCCAGGACAAGCTACCAGAGTTAGTAAACAGTGCATAAAGCACATTGGAAATGTCATAGCTTCTTGCACACCCAGGGGAATCCAGCACAAAGGATAATTTTTTGCACATAGCATTCCAAAATACGCAGACGCGCAAGTTAGATATTTAGCTTCAGAAGTCCTACCGACCTTGGCGGCGTATTTCGCCGGAAAGTTATCAAAACTGCCGTCGAGTACGTGATCGTTTGTTACAGCCCCGACAAAATGGGTTAGAGAAACAGGATAGAGAACACTGAACATGCAGTTTGTGGATGTCAACAAAGGAACACACGGCAAACTCCAGAGAATCCAGAATGGAGGAGGAATTTTCGGCGGCACAACGTCAATAATTATGGAAGCTGCAATTTCAACTATGCTTACTATCGACATAGCGGCGGTCATCCCGATTAAGGAAGTTGTAGCTGACTTGCCCGGATCAGCGGAGGTCATATTCTGTATAACCATATCAGTCAACCATTTTCCCAGTGAAAAACCCGAAGTGTATAAAAGAGGACCGCCGGGAAACTTTACTTTTTGCTGCGAAGATTCATCTTGGATTTCCGGCCCAGCGTCGCAATGCGGCAAAAGAGTCTGTATTTCGTCCGCCGCAGCTTGAAACTTTTCGAAATTATCTTTGTTGAATGTTTGCTTCATCGCGGTTTTAAGCCCTGTGCTGTCGAATTGTTTTTTAAGACTGTCGAACAAGATGTTGAGTACTTCGCTTTTTTGGTCGGAAGCGCCCTTTAGGTTTTTTTTGTTTGACTGGCAAAATTGGTTTAAAACTTGGGTAGAGTGAGTTAGTGAGTCTAGCAGTTTTGTCTGCTCGTTCAGCGTCATATCGTTGATTAATTGAGGCTTTTTCGCACTGAGTCGAGTCTTAACTTTGAAATTGTATATCGACAGCGCTAGACTGTCCGTAATTTCGATATACTCTTTTGGGTCAAAGGTAGGGCAAAAAAACTCTGGATCTAAGTCGACGTCATCCGAAATACCAAGAAAATTGTTTGTCATTTTGCTTCTTCTAAACGCTTGCGCAAAGAGGAGAGCTTTCGCCAACGAACATGCTTGTAAAAGTCTCATTTAGCAAGCTGTAACTAGAGTTTTTGAAAAGCATACAAAAATATTGCGAAATTATTGCTTATTCATTTATATATTTATTAGACAAGTAAGAAATCGCGGAAAAAATGAATCTTTCTAGATCACCCAAGTCGTTCTCGATTAGTATGTATCGCAATGACTGGTTTTTGACGAGAATGTCGTTGTACGTTGATCTGACTGTGTCAGAGTTTTTGTGTGCTCTGAGTGCTTGAATTTTATTTCTAATTCTATCTTTGAGTAACTGGGTGAATTCAACTTTCAGCGCAGGCGAAAGAAACTTGCTCATGTTATTTTTCAGCAACGTTTGTTCCAGGCTTGATGAGATAAGTCTGGCTCGTAATTTTTCTTTTTCAGCTTCGTTTGTCGTCTTCGACAACAGCCGTTTGATCCGACGGTTATGTATCCAAATTTTAGATTCTTCTGATAAGTTGTGTTTGGCCATGCAAGGCTGTTCTTTGTGAAAAACTTTGGACCGCAATTTTCCCGGTCCAGATAAAAATCGGGAGTAATTGGGATCGCGAATTTCACCTTCGCTTTCATCTGAAACTTCGATTTCTTCCATGAGATTATTTGTGCACTTCAGATTCAATTTTTTTTTTAATAGAATAAAATGAAATAAAGAACATGTTGGCGGCTATCCGCAATAATTTAGATATTTAGCTGAGTCACAAATTGTAAACTTGTTATCTACAAACTGAATATACCCGCCTTTAATCAGCGTTATGTAACGATCTTTAACTTGCACGTTTGAACGGTTCATTTCCGGCATGTTGGAAATAGCGTTCCAGTGGCCTACGCCGTACAAATTCAGCCCCTCGATCAAAACACAGGTTTCTTCAAACGTCCACCGCATTCTTGTGCGCGTACTACCAGTAGAACTACATCTTTTTTTTTTTTTGCTCAGAGATTCAGTCCAAGCTAGCTTGGTTTCTTTTGGAGAATTTTCTATCTGAGCTGGTTGGTCCGAAAAAGGAGTGGTGTTCTCGGTTGAATTTGCGTTGACTTGTGAATTTGTTTTTTCTGAGTCTAAACTGTCAATGTTTTTAGCGAAAGCTCGATTTTCAGCCACATTTTCCGCCTCTGGGCCCGTTGAATATTCACTTTTAATTTTATCTGGATCGCCTGCAGGCATCTCGGTGGAAAATGCTGCGTATCGTAGCGCTTCGTTTGAATTCTCAGTTGGTTTTTTTTTGCTTATACTTGCAGAACCGATCAGGGTCTCAATTGGTTTAATTTCGTTTTTAATTTTTCTTTTGTCCACCAGATAGTTGATAACTTCGGCACAGCGAAACAAAGTTTCGTCGTCGAACTGTCGTATCATCAAAATTAATTCTTTATAGTCAACATTTAGTTTTGACTGAACGTTTTTGTCTAAAATCAAGTCGAAGTGAGACGTTAGAAAAGAATGGTCTTGCTCAAGATCGATGAGGTTTTGAATTTGTGGTTTAGTCATTTCGGTCATGTTACAAAGTGGTGTTTAAAACCCTCGTCTCATGGAAACTATGCAACTATCGCTAGCAGAGAGACAACGAAATATTTATAGCTAAATCTAAAATAAAACCAAAAAAAAATCTATTGAAACTAAAATAAAAATAGAAACTAATTCTCTGGGATGAGTGTAAAAATATGTTAAGCCATTATAGAAAGAAATAAAAGTAAAACACAACACTTACTGGGCTTAATAAATCTAGTCACGAGTAATTCAGTAATTAAAACACAGATTAGCGTTTTGTCTAAATATAATTTCATCATAGATATTATAAATTTTTTCGCGTAATGATGCAGATTTTCGTGAAAACACTAACAGGAAAGAACATTACCCTGGAGGTGGAACCAAATGACACTATTGAGTCCATCAAAACCAAAATCCAAGACAAAGAAGGAATTCCTCCGGATCAGCAAAGACTTATTTTTGCTGGTAAGCAACTAGACGACAACCGCACTTTATCCGACTACAACATCCAGAAAGAATCCACAATTCATTTAGTGCTTCGTCTTAGAGGAGGTGGTGTTACAATTGAGCCCACTCTCGCCGCTTTAGCTAAAAAATACAACTGTGAAAAGATGATTTGTCGTAAATGTTATGCCCGTCTCCATCCTCGTGCTACCAACTGTCGCAAGAGAAAGTGCGGTCATTCTTCGCAACTTCGCCCAAAGAAGAAGTTGAAGGGATAATTCTTAAATCAATTTACATTCGCTAACAGTAATTTCTCATTTGTTAATTTATTTTATTGTTTAAACTTATAAACGTATTTAGCTTGTGTTTATACGAAAATTTACTCTTAATTTTTTATTTGTATAATGGACTTACAGCTGCAGAGCAGAGAAAAGGCCCTGCTAGGCAGCGGTTTGAGAATAGACTCTCGCAAGTTTGGCGATTCTCGAGAAATTAAGCTAACTACCAGCCGCGTAGACAACTATATCACGGTGGAGCTGGGCAAAACTGTGGTATCTGGCGAAATTCAAGCAGCAACCATTGTGCCGTCGCCCAAACAACCCAACCGAGGGAAATTGTCGATTTGCTTCGTACAATCAGATCTCGTCTACTTTCCGGCCAAACAAAAATCCGTTTCTACTCCGAAACACGAACTCTGCGAGATTCAAAACACTCTGCAACAACTGATAACAGAGAGCTCGGCGATCCACCTGGAGTCTTTATGCATAATTCGCGGAAAGAAAGTCTTTTTTTTAAAGTTGTTTTTGAGGCTCCACCAACACGACGGCGCTTTGCTGGACGCCTGCAGCGTGCTGGTGATAGCTCTAATTCAAAGTTTTCGCCAGATGAGTGCTAAAACCAACTGTTTTTTTTCTCTGCTGAACCAGCCTTATTTCGTCACGCTCGGCGTCTTCTGCGGTCAAACTAAACGAAACGAGACGGAGCAACCGGAAACGGGTGAATGCTTCGAGGAACAGTTGGTATTCGACCCCACGTATAGCGAAACCCTAGCGTGCATTTCGAACATTTCCATAGGCACCAATAAAGAAGGCGACATTTACGCCATTCAACTCAAAGGTCGGGACGCAACACTGCCGGCTATTTTCGACGTAGCGACCGCTAACACAAAAAAAAGAACTCAATATTACACTAATCAGATAGCTCTTTTTATCGAGCAAAACTATCAATTGCTACGCAATGAAAGGTGAATTAATATAGTTAACTACTATTTACTGTATAAAGGCTCAAAAATGTAAAGTTATATAGAAAAGCAACAAGTAACAGTCACAACACAAAAAATCATTTGATAATCGAGAGTTTAATTTACTTGCTTTGGAAATAAGTCTTTAATTAAATCGGGGCTTGTTCTTCTGTAGCATTCACAACACAGATTGCAAGTTGTTCACAAACTTCGACGATTTCATTTCTAGTCTGCTCAGTGTCTTCGCGTTCGAAAAGCTCGGCAAGTAATGCGAACTCGGGACGAGAGTGAGCTATACTACATTCGTAGGTCAAAGCTTTTAAGAAGTCAGGTGAAGGAGTAGTGTTTTTTAAGCGAGCCAGGATGTGCTCAAACACAAACAATTGCCAAAGTGAGACTGCGAGTTTTTCGAGTGATAAAGTTTTATTTTGTAAAAGTTTTTGTTTCGATTCCTTTGGGTTGGCAAAGAAATCGTTTCCAAAGTTTTGGTCCAGGTCAGACCCGTTTTCAGGATCTGATTCCGAAGACTGAGGGCGGTTGTCCAAGCGCGATGGTTCAACCTGTTCATCTGTTCTTTCGTTCTTATCTTTCTGCGCTGTCTCTTTGAAAACTTTGTCTTCGTCGACTGCGTTGCTTTTGTCGGTTTCGTCGGTTTCGTCGGTTTCGTCGCTTACAGTATAAAGGTCATTAGAGTAGTCGTCGTAATGGTAACCGGCTAAGTGAAGTATATTATTTTCGGTTAATTTGTACGGAGAACATGTTATGTCCTTCGAATTCGATTCAGACTTCTTTCTTTTTCCGCAACAGCACAAACTAGAAAACCCCATGTTCAATTAATATAAATTTCAAATAATAAAAGTTTGGAAAAAAAATTTTTGAAAAAAAAATTTTTATTATGATTGAAAATTTTATAATTCTATTATTAATTAGCGATAAAAATAATAAATCTACGTAAATAAATTTCAGACGTTCAAATTAACTTATGATTTTTTACTTCTTCGTCGTTTAACAACATATTAGGCAAATACTTGATCTGCGTTATTTCAATTAAATTATCTATAAATAATGTAGTCTAGTAAACTTACTGTCCAAAGCGGCTTGTAAATCTCCGTAATCCGTGTTGTATTCTTCTGAGTAGTAGACGTGCTTGATTCCAGACCTGATAATAGTCAAAAAACAGGCATTGCACGGCTTGTTCGTTACATAAATAGACGCGCCTTCTAGGTTTTTTCTGGGAGACTGCATGATGGCGTTAACCTCGGAATGAACACAGATGCAGTTGCTATTGTACTTACTGCCAGTGGGTTTTATGGGGTTGTCACACACCTTGCAACCGTGCCTGTTGCAATTCAACATGCCGGGCGGTGTTCCATTGTAACCCGTCGAAATGATCTTTCTGTCTTTGACAATTACAGAACCCACTCGACGCGAAATGCAAGTACTGCGCAATGCAACGACGTAAGAAAGCTCCAAAAAATAGTTGTGTCACGAGGGAATTGTGAATTTGCTCAGATATTTCTCAAACTCTTGCTGAGTGAAGTCAAATCTCGTCAGGCATAAACATTTATTTTACAAATTGCTGATAATTTTTTGCGTTTCCTACAGAACTTCCGAAGACTGAGGGCGGTTGTCCAAGCGCGATGGTTCAGCCTGTTCATCTGTTATTTCGTTCTTATCTTCCTGCGCTGTCTCTTTGAAAACGTTGTCTTCGTTGATTGCGTTGCTTTTGTCGGTTTCGTCGGCTACGTCGCTTACAGTATAAACTCCATTAGAGTAGTCGCCAAAGTAAGTTATATTATTTTGGGTTAATTCGGACGTAGAACATGTCTCGTTCTTCGAATTCAATCCAGACTTCTTTCTTTTTCCGCAACAGCACAAACTAGAAAACCCCATTTTCAATTAATATAAATTTCAAATAATAAAAGTTCGGAGAAAAAATTTTTATTATGATTGAAAATTTTATAATTCTATTATTAATTAGCGATAAAAATAATAAATCTACATAAATAAAATTTCAGACGCTCAAATTAACTTATGATTTTTTACCTCTTCTTCGTTCAACAACATATTAGGCAAATACTTGATCTGCGTCATTTCAATTAAATTATCTATAAATAATATAGTCTAGTAAACTTACTGTCCAAAGCGGCTTGTAAATCTCCGTAATCCGTGTTGTATTCTTCTGAGTAGTAGACGTGCTTGATTCCAGACCTGATAATAGTCAAAAAACAGGCATTGCACGGCTTGTTCGTTACATAAATAGACGCGCCTTCTAGGTTTTTTCTGGGAGACTGCATGATGGCGTTAACCTCGGAATGAACACAGATGCAGTTGCTATTGTACTTACTGCCAGTGGGTTTTATGGGGTTGTCACACACCTTGCAACCGTGCCTGTTGCAATTCAACATGCCGGGCGGTGTTCCATTGTAACCCGTCGAAATGATCTTTCTGTCTTTGACAATTACAGAACCCACTCGACGCGAAATGCAAGTACTGCGCAATGCAACGGCGTAGGAAAGCTCCAAAAAATAGTTATGCCACGAGGGAATTGTGAATTTGCTCAAATATTTCTCAAATTCTTGCTGAGTGAAGTCAAATCTCGTCAGGCATAAACATTTATTTTGCAAATTGCTGATAATTTTTTGCGTTTCCTACAGAACTTTTTTATTTAGGAACTCAAACATACCTGCATCTGACGGCAGATGTCTTCTAAACTCTTGTTTTCGAAAACACCGGAATCGTCCAAAATAGCATTCACTACAATGCTCAAGGATGTGTGACGCATATTGTCTGAACACATCAGAAATGTTTCATAAGTGTCGATAATGCTGAAGTAATTTCCTCTTCCAGGCAAGATGTGGTCACGTTTAAACACATTCGCAGGGACAAACTGGTAGTCCCACGAAGACAGACGTTGAGCAATAATTTTTACGTGTGAACCAATTAAAATCAGGAACATCCAATCCAGTACGAATAAATTTAAATTAATTAATTAAAAAAATAAAGACGCCCGCAGTCTTTAATAAATGTATGGATCCTAATACTGAAACGTTACTTCCAACAGTTAAAGCGCAAACGAGGAGTATAAATTTTGAAATCGAAGAATATTCACCCAGCGCTGCAGACGAAAACGTCTTCAGAGCAGAGAAAACCGAAGTCAAAAAACTGGAAAAAAAAAAATTGAAAAACTTGATCAAAAAAAACTCAAAATCAGATGTATTCGAAAAAGAGAAATTAGACGATCAGCAAGTTGAGCCCGCAACCAACGAAAAACAAAAATCTGACAGTGACAACAATACGTGTGACACAAAAGAGATTGCATACGCCAAGTGGCTGCTCAAGCTGCCGCATTTAACGCCTCCAGAATCTTTACGATCGCTTCCAGCGCACTTCAAAAAGTTCATTTACCACGACTTCCCACCTGACGAGAGCCAATTGGGACGCAAAGCTCCGGTACAGCAAGATAAACTTGCAGTGAAAACCCCGTCAATCCAAGGCGAGTACAATATTTGGTACGGCTACAACATCAGCTACGCGTTTGTAAACTCTCGGAAAATTCGGAGAGCAGCTAAGGCGGAATTCAGTTTGAACGTGTTCGAGCACTCAGGCATTACAAGAGCTACGAGGTTTAAAAACATTTTCAAACCTTTTTGCCTGTATTTTGCCAAAGGTCAATGCTTTAAAGGCAAAGAATGTGATTTTCACCACCGCCTCCCCACCCTTTACGACAACGATTTAATACCGTACAAAATGGATATCTTTGGACGTGAACGGCCTAAAGGCAACCATCATTATAAAATTGGCGTTGGCTCGATCAATTCTTCGTGCCGAAGCATAGTTTTGATTGATTTTCCGATAGAAGCACAACTCAAAGGATATAAATCAATGGAAGAAATTATCTTAGCTAAGTTCTGTCTGTTTGGACCCGTTGAAAGCATTAAAATTTCGAGAAACAAATCTTTAGTTTTCATTCGCTACTGTTATCGAGCTGCCTGCGAATTCGCTTTTGCCGCAATGGACGGCTATGAATTAGCGTTAAATAACGCAAAAACCGTTATTAGTATACAATGGGTTGTCGAAGACGATATTAACGTCTCAAAAGATATCGTTTCTGCGAAACAAAGACTGAGCATTGCATCAAGATTGGACTAGATTTAATTAATAATTTGCCGAATCGTACCTATTTTAAACACTTTAGGCAGAAGATCTGATCGACGCACAACCGTACCGACAAAGTGAGAGTATAGCTCATAGTACGGCATTATCAACGGGTTAAACATGAAATCTTTTAGACCTAAGTATCGTTCTTTTAGTTTTTGTAGATAACTTTCTTCTGGACAGTCGTAAATTATTTGTGCATAAGACAGCTGTAAAATATTACATTTGATCAATTTGTATACTGCTATTTCCAGAGCTTCGTTTGTCCAATCATGCTCGGAATTTAAATTTGGACAAACCTCCGCCAGTTTGCTTGAAGACAACAAAGAAGCACCACAGATAAAAGGAATTTTGCCTTTTGTACAAAGGACGTAGAAAGCTCGAAGCACACAATGGTCAATCAGTCTTAAAGACGACCAGAGCAAAATTACCAATCGAACTTCTGCTGGAGTATCAACACTGATAGAACCTTTTAGAACCTGCATATACCGCTTGCAATCAGAAACGGGCACGTAGTTATAAGCACTCAAGGGTGTAACTGGAGTAGTTGTAAGAGGGGTCGTATTTACTGAACAAAGATCAATAGGAGTGTATATAGTAGGTGTATTTGATGAACTTTGGCCTCGGGGATTCTTTGATACTCTTATATCGGAGTAGCACGTCGCTCGCTCGGTTTCTTGTCTGTATAGTTCTTTCTGCGAAAGAGGCGTTGTACTTTCAATTACGTGTCGTTGGCTTAACGGAGTAGCCGGCGTTTTACTAGCGTTGCGTGGTACCAATTCATATTTGTTAAAAAACAGCAATGGGTTAATTGCGTCTATCGGTTCTTTAAATGGATATTGAGATTTATACATTTCGTTAAAGGTTGCCAAAAGTCTTTTTGCAAAATATGAGTACAAAATCTCGCTGTCCTTTATAAATTCGGCACTCAAATCAGAGTAAATCTCTTGGTACCTGCTTTTTACTTCAGAAACTTGTAAGCAGTTATAGCAAGATTTGTCTCTCAACCGTATTTTAAAGATATTTTTATCTACTGCCTGGTGCAAAGCTGTGTCCAGCTCGTCTAAAAAGTTGACAGACAAGCACGTAGACCTAAACAAACGTTTTAAATAAGTAGACAAAAAATGTATATATTCGTGAGCCTCAAAAAAATTTAGTTTATGAGGAATAATTACGCTTTTTGAAATATGTAATCTGCTTTTTATTTTGGACACTGTAACATGTTTGATATCATTCATACTGGTATAAATTAATATGCTCCAATTCGGTTTTGACGGAGAACTCATTATATCTAATAAAGTGTAAAACAAAGAGTCTTCTTTGTTCGCTTCAGACGAATCAGTAATGTACAAAATTTCTTCCATATACACCGGAAAAACGATGATGCACGTTGTTTCTAAAGACTGTTCAGCTAGTCGTTTAAGATTATGAAATACGCTCATATTTCCTTTTTTAAATGTTCGACGTACATCTTTTGAATAGCATGCGAATAGTTGATTGAACAAATATATAGATACATATTCACGTGACTGAAATAGGTCATCTGAATCGAGTGTTTCAAGTTTAGGGAACGTGATAATGGAAGCGTTTTTAGATTGAAATTCTGCTAAAACATATTCATAAACTACAAACGTCCCAAGGTGTAGCAACCGTGGAATCTGCGCCGTTACAATGTTATTCCCTTGCGTAATTAAAGTAACAATTTTTTTGATTGCCTGGTTTATTTTCAAAGCTGGACAACCACAATACAACCACGAATAACGAGCTAGAATCTGGATTGCCACAGTTTTGATGTCATCAGATAATGGTAAGAGAAAAAAATCCTGACTTCTACTTAACAAATCTGGTTCATAGTACGTAGAATTATTTAGCATACAAGATTTATTTAACTGCCAAATATTCTGTAACAGATAAAAAAATCAATTTCTAATTAATTAAATTTGCTTCGATTAGTGCTTTGTGCGCACAGCTATTGATTATTTTAAATCGTTGTGGACCAAGTTTAACCCCACCGTACCATCGACTAACAATAACCACCACATCCTTTATTTTAAGTTTGCTTAACAACCAATGAAGCCCTGAGCCAGCTCCATGTTCTCCATCTGAGTCGTAATTTTTTTTTACATGGTTTGCATCACTAGCCGAAATCACGTAAGCAACAATGTTGTGCGTAGCTCTTTTAAAACGGGGGTTTGTTTCTAAAGATTTCAGTACACACTCTATTTCTTCTATTGTTCTTACATTAGCAACATGAGCCTGGAACACGCTTTTACGTTCTATAATTTCGTCGGAACTATAAACTTTGACGTAAGGCTTAAAAACAGTTGTTGAATGACCTTTATTAATTATTTTATGCGATTCAGCTGTGTTTTCTTTTTTTTCTATCGAATCATTAGGGTCATTTTTTTTAGTGTCTTCTTTCCTAGTTTTTCTAAATAGTAAACAATATTCTTCAACAATCTTGCTAATCAACAAATTTACTAATTCAGTCAAAAAGTAATCATTCACAGAGACATTTTCCGATAATTCATACTGCGTACTTTTTATAATACGCTCTTGAACAAAAGAATCGAACTCCCATAAGTCAAGTGTGATTTTTAAAATCTTGTCAAAAATATCATGCTCATTTAATTGAAGTGTAGTCAGCAAATCCACATAAATTTCTATTTCAAAGCTAAAAGGAAAAAAAATTCTATTAGTTGTATTATTAAATCCGTGTTTTTCCAAGTCTACATTGGAGAAATTAATAACTATTCTATCTTCTTTTACGTCGTAATCACAACCTTCTTCAGCGTATAAAACAAGTAAACATTCACACTCTTCTAGTATTGTATCGATTTTGTTCATTAACTATTATTTTTAAATAAAAACTCTCTGGTGACAAATTGGCCAAGGATCATTATCATACTTATAGATAAAATAATATTTTAATATATTATTATTTTAAGCTAGCAGAACTTTTTTCTAGATAACCTCAAATTCATCAACATTTACTTGTTATATTAATACAAACATCAATTGCATAATAATTGCTATTACAAACAAATAACTTCGTGTTCCGAAATATTTATATTATCTTGGAGTGCAGAATAAATTCTTTTCACAACTCATTATATAAAACACATCATTTGTAATAATTATTGAACTGCGAATTATTTTTGATCAAATGTGTAATTCACGCTAATTTAACACACTTCGTTTAAACGCTTGTCCGGGTAGTTTTCGTATATTTTTTTTTAAATAATGTAATAACTTATATACAAGTTTATTATATGATAATAAAACGTATCTATGAAACGGTATATTATAAAAATTAGATAAAAGTTAAAAAAATGCTTTTTTTCTTGTAAAACATGTTAATTATCTAATGAATAAATAGATGAGTTGTTTGATAAGTTGAGACAGTTAATTTTCTTTACTGATGTTACAGAAGACAGGCTTTTAAGTGTTTTTGTTAGTGAATAATAGATTCGCAAATTTTCTTATGCTTAATTGGAATAATGTCTAGAAACTTCACAAATTCTTTATAGAAATAAAATCATGGCGATGTATTTACGGTTGTGCTTTCAACAAGATTTAGCGTTTTTAACTAAGTCAATGATAACCTAAAAAATAATAAACGATGAAACGTACCTTTTTCAATTTAATGACGTCGTTTTGCAACGCTTCGGACTTGCGATTGAGTTCTAACACTAATTGATCAGATGGAATCTCTATTAAATTTTCAGAAGTAGAACTGAAATCACATTTCAGGTGAGAGCTGAAAAACATTTATCAGATGAAAACTTACTGTGACTTGTTGTTCAACAAACTATTTATATAATTGTTTAGCTGTTCGACTTTGTTTTTCAAGTTTTTGATTTCAAGATTTTTTTGATCGAGCTCTTTCTTTTGTTCGCTTAAACTGATTTTTTTTTCTTGGCTACTCAATGTTTTCAACAAACTTTCTTCCAATTTAAGATTCTCGGATTTTAACTTATTAACCTCTAGTTGAAGCGCTGTTTGTGCAGCTTGATTTTTTGCTTTAAAACTATCATAGTCAGCAGCAACGTTTTTGTATTGTTCATCTAGTTCGCTGAGCAAATCTACCAAACTTTTATTTTTATCCAAACACGTTGTAAGTAAGGACTGCAGCTCAATCATACGACTGCTAAGTTGTGAAATCTCAATGTCTTTTTTTTTATTATTTATCGAATATAAATGAAGCATTAAAACGGATCTCTCCAGTAACGCTTTTAAGTTTTGACCGACAGAATTGTCAGTAGCCGCATTGGCTTTAAAATCGTCTAACGTGCTGGAAGGGTCCTTACTGATTTTGTTATAAGCATAGCTAATTAAGTCACTAGTTGAAATCAATTCAGGATCATCAAACCTATTTTCATTAGATTCTACGGCTGAATGTGCAGATAAAATGTTTTTCTCAAGCAGGCTACTGTTTCCTAACTATAAAATGTACTATCTGAACGTAACTCACTTCAATATAATTCATTAATATTGCAATCTTAGCTTTATCTTCAATAGTTCAACAAACATCTAATTTTTGTAAACAAAGCTGCAGTTGTGTAAATAATTTTCAAAATTTTATATTTAAAAAATTTTAATTAATCAGCTCATCCAATCAACTTAATTTGAATTAATTTTTAAGGCATTCATACTTTCTTTGTAAAAATCGCTATCCATATAAACACAATCTTCTTTAGCGCGTTTATAATTATAAATGTTGATAATATCTTTCTTAGTAGTGCCACCAGCAATAAACCCAGTGCTGTGAACGAATATTTTAGTGCCCTCTATTTGAATGCCGGCGTATTTTTTTATATCTTCAATACTGTTGAGTCCACATAAATCAGAATGAATGGGTGCCCGATTTGCGAAATTGTCACTAAGGGTAGATAAAGAAAGATATTTAGCGTAGTTGTCTCGAGCTACAAATATTATACCCTTGAGTTCATAATTATATCTAGTTTCTAAAAAGTAGAGTATTTCGCGCTCTGAACAATTTGGCATTAAAAAGATAATCTTGCTTTTATGTTTCATGGCTAATTCAAACTGCTTTTCGGTCGCGGGAAAAACGTCCTGTTCCAATATTGCATTTTTGAGCCTTAAAAAAAGCGTTCTATAGATGTACTTAATAATTTCGTCAGGTAACTTGTCATTTCCTTGTTTGTACAAACTATATATTAACAGATATTCATCGCTAAAACAATGGTGAATAAATTTGTGTTTTCCCGGACAATTCTTAATGTCGAACCGGTAATTATCTTCAATTAGAAAATCGTAATGATCATTTTTTTCCAAATTTTTACACGCGTCAATATCTCGTATTCTCTTTTCAACAACAACAAAATCCTTATTTTTTTTGTAATAACCTCGCAACATCAAAGGGTTAACCTGTATTCCCATGAGTTTCCAGTAGGATTCTACTAGTGCAGGTTTTTTTTGCAAAGCAAAATTGACGTATTGCAATATATTGTTGACGTCTAACAGATCAAGAAGCATTTTAAGCCCTTTATTCGGGCCTTCATTTTGGAATTCATTTTTTAGAATTTTAATAAGAACTTGAGTGAATAGATTTTCCAAATCACAAGAGTTGTCTTGCTTATCTTTACCCAAAATATGCTGCAGCGATAAATAAGTCCAGTTGTATAACTCGGAGTATGATAACATTGTAATTTAATACTTGTATATTTGAGTAAACCTTTGATTCAAAAATAAAACAATATTTTTAATTAATCTTTTTTTACGGTTTAATGAAATAAATCTTCAATGTATTGACGTACATTCCTCTAACCTCTATATCTGGTTCTTGATGAATTTTGTTCGTTTGTATGCGGATAATTACATTTTTATTTCGAATTTACATAAATAGTAAAATTTTATAACAACGACATATTGCAATAACATAATATCTTCTTTAAAAGCTCAGTTATCTCTTATGCAATAGAAGATATTATACACACTTATAACTTAAAAGAATCGATGAAATCACCACTTACTAATTTATGATAGAGATTAATTACAACCAATTTATTAGTGTTTTAGTCACATACTTAGATTACTTATTTATAGATATTCATAATACGCAAAAATGTTTTGTTTTTAATGTGGTTTATTTTTTCGTTGAGTTGAACATATTTCGGATTTCAGTTCCTGCCTTCTTTGCTCCGGCTTCTATTTGGTGTTTCATAGAATTCATTGCGTCTCCAACTGCATTTCCGAGCTTAGATGCTGTATTCTTAACTTGTTTAGCGTTTGAGTCAATTTGTTGCTTGGCTTTTGAAGCAAAATTGGAAGCTGCGCTCTTAACTTGTTTAGCATTTGAGTCTAATTGCTGCTTAGCTTTTGAAGCGAAATTGTTGATGTTGTTATTGGCGATACTTTTTGCAGCCACTTCGTGTTGTTTCTTAGAAGGTGAGATTACGTTTTGTAAATTTTTGCCATCATTTTTAGCGTTGGTTTCCATTTGTTTCTTTGATGAGTCGCCGTGATCGGCTGTTTTGTTTTTTGTTACTTTGTTTCTAGCTTGTTTTTCAACTACTTTTTTAGCTTTTCCTTTAGCGTGCGTTTCGAACTGCGTTTTTGATGGTTGTAGCATTTCAGATAGTTTATTTCCGGCTTTTTTTGCTCCTGATTCGATTTGATCTTTAGCATTATTGGCCATGTTACCTAGTTTGTTAGCTGCGTGAGTTGCATGAGATTCTACTTGATCTTTGACTTCATTTGCAAAGTTTCCTAGTTTTTTAGCTCCATGTTTTATTCGATCTTTAGCATTGCTTGCCATGTTACCTAATTTGTCAGCAGCGTGAGTTGCGTGAGATTCTACTTGGTCTTTAGCATTGCTTGCCATATTACCTAATTTGTCAGCAGCGTGGGTTGCGTGAGATTCTACTTGGTCTTTAGCATTACTGGCCATGTTTCCTAATTTGTTAGCTGCGTGGGTTGCGTGAGATTCTACTTGGTCTTTAGCATTACTGGCCATGTTTCCTAATTTGTTAGCTGCGTGGGTTGCGTGAGATTCTACTTGGTCTTTAGCATTACTGACCATGTTTCCTAATTTGTTAGCTGCGTGGGTTGCGTGGAATTCTGCTTGGTCTTTAGCGTTGCTTGCCATATTACCTAATTTGTTAGCTGCGTGGGTTGCGTGAGATTCTACTTGGTCTTTAGCATTACTGGCCATGTTTCCTAATTTGTTAGCTGCGTGGGTTGCGTGGAATTCTGCTTGGTCTTTAGCGTTGCTTGCCATATTACCTAATTTGTTAGCTGCGTGGGTTGCATGAGATTCTACTTGGTCTTTAGCATTACTGGCCATGTTACCTAATTTGTTAGCTGCGTGGGTTGCGTGAGATTCTACTTGGTCTTTAGCATTACTGGCCATGTTTCCTAATTTGTTAGCTGCGTGGGTTGCGTGAGATTCTGCTTGGTCTTTAGCATTACTGGCCATGTTTCCTAATTTGTTAGCTGCGTGGGTTGCGTGAGATTCTACTTGAGTTTTAGTGTCGTCAGGCATGTTACTCATACGTTTACTATGGAATGCAAATGCCTTTCTTGGATCATATATGCCACCATGGTTTTGAGTAGCCTGAGATTCAACTTGGGTTTTTGCCTTGTACGCAATATCACCTAATTTGTTGTTTTGCTTAGCATTCGATTCGCACTGGGTTTTACAAGTATAAGTGTATTCACATCCATTGTTGTTTGTTTCTTGTTTTGCGTTTGAGGCGAATTGTGATTTATTGTATCCCGTACCATACTGGTTAGCTGATATTTTCTGATAGGCTGGGTTAAATGTTTCAGTTAGACCTGACTCGTTATGTGGTGTTTTAGAATAGTGACTGCCGTTGTGGTTTTTCGCGTGGAAATCATATTGTGTTTTGGCATTTGACACGTAATCACCCAATAATTTTCGAGATCTAGTATTGTCTCCGTCCAAGTCAGAAATATAGTTATAGTTGACTGCTTGAGTACCCATGGCATGTGATTCATTTTGTCTCTTTTCACCATGCATAATAAAGGTTGGGTTATAACCACTAGTTCCCTTGGCTCGAACTACTCCTAATGGGTTATTAGTTTTAGATTGTACTGAATACATTGATGAGCCGGGAATGTGAGTACTAGTACACGTTTCATTTATACCATGACGTCCTCGGTCAGCATTTGGATTGTTTTTTTGAGTGTGATGAGTGTTAGGTGTTGAGGGGTCTCCACTGATGAAGTCTGAAACCTTTTTTTTAATATTGTTATAAATGCCTTGGATGGAGTTTGATTTTTCTGTGGTATGGTGTTCGTCATTTTTATAAACCGGTTCTGCAGCAGTTCTATCGCGCTCATAGTCATATCTCGTTTCAACTTTAATGTTATCAGAACCTGAAGTTTTATTGTTCGATATCTTCTTTTCTATCGAATATGTTTTTTGAGGCGTGGGTTTTTCTACTTCTTGGGTTTGCACATTGGTGGAAGTCTTTATAGGTTTCTCTTCTACGACATTACTTTCCCCAGTTTTAGTTTTGATTTCTGTGAAGTTCGAGTTCCCTTTACCATCATAGTAGGTTTTTTCTATTTCTTCAACTGCTGTTTTAACACTTTTCTCTACCATTTTCTTATACAAATTTACTTGAAACTATTTATCTTTATCTAATCAAAAAATTTTAAACAGCTATAAAATGTACAAAGGAGCAAATCCACAATTAATAAAGGTGATGAATCAATTAAAACCACGCATTATTTGCTAAACTAACTTTTTAAATGATTATTGACCCAGTACACAATAAATTGGGAAAATTCATACTTTCTTCAATCTTGTTAAAATATGATTAATTATCATCAATAAAGCTTGGTTCATTAAACAAAGTAATTAGGTTTGCCTATTCGTTTAGCCTATACATCTGTACTTTAGTGTATATATTTTTCTTTAATTCATATTTTGATGGTTTACTGTACAACCGTTTTAAAATTTTTTTTAATTTAGGATGTTCTTCCTCAACCGACGGAACGTTGACTGCTACACAAGCTTCGATTTCTTTTCTTAATTTTTTTATTAGTTCGCATTTGTTAAACGCTATAAGGTAATTTGTATACAAAAATTCATACAGGTCACTTTTAGTATCAGATGGAAGTTTTTTCACTAACCGTTTGTTTCTCAATAAGCAGCACATTATTCCCGATCTTTTCAAATTACTGTTACGATTATTAAATATTAGTAATCAAAAACCATTTAGAAGATATAGTATTGACTAACTAAAAAAGCATGTATCGTTAAAGACAAGTTTGTTCTTGTAGCAATGATACACGTATTTATTTTGATTAAAGCTCAAAATTAAACTATTTTGTACATGCACACGGAATAGATTAACAGCAAAAATATTTCTCTCCTGTATGTCACAACCAAACCATGCAAATATATATCTAACACAAACTTATCTTAGTACTGAAGAAAAAAGTTATAATTACCCCGGCAATAACATAGAAAATCAAAAATTACTTGATTTACCAGCAGAGAAGTTTGCTAGAACGTCTTATTCAGCAACAAAAAATCTTCAACAAGACCCATATCAGCGCCTAAACAAAGAATCTTTAGATTTAAATTTCTCAGATCATTTTACGGGTTCCCATAAAGGTTTTTCAAATCCTGATCGTAGAAACGTTTTTAAGGTGCTAGAACATATTGGTAAAAAATCAGTACATGCAGGTTTATCACCATTTAAAACTGGTTTAGAACCAGTAAAGTTAAAATATCAGAGCCCAGTCAAACTAATTTTAAAAGGCGAGTTGGTGGAAATAGCTCCTTCGAAGGAGAACGACACGCTCTGCGATCGTGTATTAATAGAAATTTCCGATATAATTGGCGACTTTGCAAACAAGCAGCTCGATTTTTTTAACAACCATTTAAAAGTTCCTGATCAACTTAATTCACTGAAGCAGAAAATAAAAGGGTACCTGTTAGAAACAACAAAAAATCCTACTGGCAATGTAGACTACAAATTACAAATTCAAACCAGACAATGGCAAAATGACAATTTTTTAAACACAGTTAATAAGCTTTGGGATCGCATTATTTACAAGCAAAATCACGATTTTGTGTCGCCTCTTGATGTAGCACCTAAACACGCTCAAAATTTTTGCAATGAATTTTTTAAGCTCGTCGTAAAAGATGACGAAAAACACTATTTTGTTTGTCAAAACACACAAGATAATGGACTGCCTTGTCAAAATTGCTTAAACGAAGATTTTTGTACTCCCACAGAGTTGTATATAACAAAAGCTATGAATTTACGAAACCCTAACGAGTTTTGGAAGCTTTTACGTTGTAAGATAAATTGCAACAAGCACAAATGCAAATTTAAATACATCAATTGTGGCAAACACGAATCTATTGTTGACAATTTGCTCGATCCTATTAAATTAATTTACGCAGATTTATTTAAACAAACTTCCTTACAAGAATACTTGCATTACAACAAAAAACCAGGAGAAAATTTAATTCCAACTTTATATGGAAGACAACATATGTTCTGTCGTTTTTGCAAGAAAAACCAAGCTACCGGTGATTCTAGATTGAAATTTTCGTTTCCGACAGCTAGGGATCTAGCTTGCACGTGTGGGTTGTATCGTTCTAACATAGAAAACGTTAATTTCGAACTAAGACCCAGATAAACGTATCTTATAATCTCAAAATGTAAAATAAAATTACTCTTCTGTAAATTTCACATGGTTAATCAATGTCATAGAGTTAATGCATTCACGGGTTTTACATGTTGACGTTATGAAGACAAATCCATCATTGTCAGTTTTAAATTTATATAGCGTACCATAATAAAACTCGTTGATTTTAAGAGCAACGTTATCTAGTAAAATAATAGAATTTACTTCTAAGTTCTGTAACATTTCACCTGTTTTAGGTAAGCAAGCACTGCCTACCTGCACGACCAAAGAATAATGCGTATTAGGTTTCAGCTTTATTTTCCAATTTTTTGAAATACAGGCTTTATTATCTTTTTTACAAACTTTGCTGTTTTGAGGATAAAAGAATCCAATAGAACTTTTACTGATTGAGTTTCTCAACTTAGAAAGTCCTTCAAAGTTTTCCAAGATTTTTCCTTCGCAATTATATATTTTTGCAAGGTGAGACCACCCATATGAATAAAGATGATCATTTTTCGGTGGATATAGACTTCCTTTGTCATAAAAAATTTTTTTGGTCGGACCGTTGCTTGTAAACACTTCGCTTTCTAACCCAAAGAATACAATTACTGTATCTTTAGAATATGATGTTTCTTTTACTAAAAGATCCGAAGGTGTTTCTGATATGGAAGGTAAAACAATAAATCCTTTATTTGACTTGTTGTCATCATAACTCTGGATGTCGTTTCTAAGTAAGCCTTTAAACGAATTGTCCATTTCCTTTAGTTCAATATTAAACGAACAAGACTTGTCGAAATGACAAATTCCAGCGTGAATTGCTGCCATACACAACGAACTGTAAAAAGTATATATATTAGTTCCCCACACTAAAGGTCTAGAAATAAATTTTCTTGAGCAGGGAGTTTCGCAAACTACGTCATAACTAGTTTTATTTTGGTCCATAGTTTGTTTTTGAAGATTGTTCAATGAGGCCAAACAGTTTTTCGCCTTTAACTTTCCTACCTTTAATCTCAATCCTGTATTATCGGTTTCGTTATGTTCGGTTTTACATACGGAGCCGTAAAATTCAAAACCACCACCAGTTATCTGATCGAATGCATTCATTTTAGAAATTTCAATTTTAACACTTGTTGCTACGACAGGGTCCAGATTATACGTTTGAAGTTGGTCATCCACCGTGGACAAGACTTTAAATGTTTGTTTATATAATTTTTCTTTTATCATAGGTCGGTTCACATCTTTAAAGTATAGTGTCAATTCTGCCGGCATTTGTAAAGCATTACGTAGAGGTTTAAATTTAAAATGAGTAAGCTTAACAGGTGATTTAAAATTAACCGTAATAGACTGACCAATTCCTGTCACCCCGGTTTTCCAGCTCTCTTTTGCGTTGTCTGAGTGGTTAGCCGTTAAAGCGAATTTACAGTCGAAATCCGGACTGAGTGTACTCGTAGCTGAGCAGGACAGATAATTTGTATCGGCAGATTTAGGATTGCTAACATTTACGCTAGGCCCTGTACATAAATTGATCAACGTATCGTGTGGCCGGAGAAACGTTAAGAAGTTTTTATTTTTTATCGTGAAATTATACAAGTGATTGGCTTGCAGTAGCGCCAGCTTTATATTGTAAACTACAACATTTGTGGCAGGCTTGGTAAAATCTGGAACGTGGTAAAGACTTAAATAATCTTTTTCTCCATCTTCAAAAAATACATCCTTCGCGCCAGTGCACTCCAACGGAAATTCGCGTTCATAAGCAACGATCATTTCTGTAGGTACGTTCAACTTAAACGTTAAATTATTTAATTCATTGTGCGGGACGTCTGGATATATAGGAAGTAAGTCGTAACGTCTCTGAATGAATTTTTGGTTTCGCAACGAATACGATATATCACCAATGTAAAGCTCAGGATCGTCAAAAAAAGCTTTAACGCCCCTGTTAGCTTTGTTTAGCATTACATAATTTGCAGGTAAGGAATTCACTTGTAAACTTGGCAACTTATCTAACTGAAAAAAATATTCAGGTTCGATAATCGTTTTTGAAAACGTCGAGTTCGACCAATATAATTTGATGAAAGCATTTTTTTCGTTTTTCCACACCATGTGAGTAGAATGTATGAATTGGAGTACTATTTTGATTCTTCTAACGTTTGATAAAAAGATCTGTTTACTCTCAACGACATGTTCGCGAGATGGTTGATGAGAAAACTGGTTCTTTACAAAATCCACCGGGTCAGGTTCTATAGTTGCATTAGATTTTGCAGGCATTCTGTCCACAATAATCAATTTTCCATCTAAAAACAGTCGAGCCCCAACACTGGCATTAATATAAAACGTGTAGAGGTCATCTTCTGGCACTAACAAATATCCTTTCCACTCCACGGAAAACATATTTTTGGAAATACCTAAAACCGGGTCTCTGTCGTACCAATCGAAATCAATGTTCATATCGGTACGTATTATTTTTTTTGAGTACATTTGTTCATCTAAATCTAAGTTAATACCATCATAGTAGGTGCCAATTATGCCATCAGCTATTTCACTTCCATCGTATCCTGGAACATTGAGGCAATTATACAGATTTTTCTCCGTAGTTCTTTGATTTTCTTCCATTGTTCTTAACAAGTTTTCGCGCTGTACGATTAATTCATTTTTTTTTTGTTCAGCGTTGCGATTTAATTTTTCAATATGTTCTAGATCTTCCATTTGCTTAGTAAGTTTTTCCATGATGGCTTTTTTTTCGTTCAAACCTTCTGTACAAACACTC
This sequence comes from Dermatophagoides farinae, assembly GCF_024713945.1. Lineage (NCBI taxonomy): Eukaryota > Metazoa > Arthropoda > Arachnida > Sarcoptiformes > Pyroglyphidae > Dermatophagoides > Dermatophagoides farinae. Next base: position 194,534 of record NW_027461522.1, on the reverse strand, counting down.
TGGAATGAATTTATAACTTTTTCTAAATTCTCATTATCTTTTTTAATTTTGATAGCTAAATTCGATAAAATCTTAACACTTGTGTTCAAATTTCTATCGGCTAGAGAAATGACCTTCCCGTACTCAATAGGATCAGCACAAAGACCCCATTCCTTTTGTTGAGCTTCTGGCTCGTTTATGTCGTATTCAATGTAGCACCATTCAACGCCTGTTTGACTGTTGTCTGGCGTCGTGACTTTAGTACAGTTGGTGAAACGCTGTCCGTTATGAATAAAAGCTGGAGCGCAGAGAAAACCATCTACCGTTCTTCTATGATTGAATCGATTTCTAGTTAACTTCAAATTATCATAAATCCATTGAGACATTTCTGTCGGATTGGTTGTGTCTGCGTTAATTAGTTGCGTATTTAGACACAAAAAAACTAATGTAACGACGTTCTTGAACATCTCTCTTTTAAAACTTATTGATCTATCTTACAATACTATTAATATTAGCCATATTACTATTAAATCTAAAAGTTCGATTGGACTTTTTTGATCAAAGATATTTTATTAATTTAAGAATTATTTATTTTCAACAAAACTTAACCAAGACTCTCATAGGTCTCAGTATACAATTTTTCTACTTACTTGTTTGAATTTAACGTGTATTTATATAAGACAGTTTTTATTTATAGCATAGCAGTTAATTTGTTAACAATCTGTTTAGTTTCAACTCTTGAATTATGATTGGAAAAAAATTAATAGCGTAAAAATTTAATAATACTATAATTGAAAATTTATAAATATACCAAATGTCTATTACGATAGTTCAGTTTAAAAATAAGTCTATTGATTTTAACCATATTAAATATCACTGACATAAAGCTTGTTCGATCCGACTTAATGAACGCCAGTTCCAATACCGATATAAATCAATTAGGACGAAAAAGCAATATAATTTAAAAAAAGCTAACTGATATCACTTTTACTGAATAACCATTGAGTTTACATGACAGATAGTGTTACTTAATAAATACAATAATATATATTTGATAAATCCAGAACCAAAATAACACTCTGTTTAATCGTATAAGAGACGTTACACTAATATATTTTACAAATACACGTCTTAAAATAAATGTCATAGCTCGAATTACATTTGAAACGCTTAAATATGCTGAACTGTGGTTAAAAATAAAGTGTTGGCGGGCGAAAAAGAAAGATTTAAAATGTTGTTTTTCAGTTCATATGTTTTTATTAATTCGGAATAATCTGGAGAGTTATGCGAAAACATTATTTTGTCGTTTTCGACTGATTCGACTTCGAAAATGTAAACTTTATTGTTGGAACAGCCCACTGTTAAAAGTTTTGAATTATTAGAAAATGATACCGTTAATGGAAAAGAATCGACTTCGTATTTTTTATAAAAAGCGGACTTAATCAAATCCCACACATTAATATTTGTAGAAAGCCCAAATAATACGACATAACGACCGTTCGGACTGTAAACTATGTTGTCAATATGACTAGAGACGCTAATCGTGCCCACGAGGTTGGCGATTCGGGGATCCCAAAAGCGAACTCTCTTTTCTTCACTCGACAAAGTAGAAACAAGAACACTGTTAGGATGAAAAGAACATTTGTCGACGCTAAAAGGATGTCCTAAAAACGCTCTAATAGGTTTATCTGCGTTCATGTTCCATAGCAGCGCAACTTTAGCAATATGACTAGAAACGAATTGAAATCCGAACTCATCTACATCGAGAGACAATACCGGGGATTCTCCCGAAAATTGGTGTACAGTCGACATTGTGTCCAATTCCCAAACTTTAATTGTGCTGTCCAACGACGCAGATAAAGCTATGTTTAAATGACCACCGGTTTGAAAAGACGATAAAAATTTGAAGCCTGTGATGGGCATAGCATGACAGTTATGTTTGAACAGGTCGCTAGTATTTGAAAAATTGTATTGTGATAAATCAGATAAGACTTGCTCAGAGTCATTAGATAAAAATATTTCCTTGTTTGCCTCGTGATAATTATTTAAAATTCGAGAGAAAACCGTGTTTTTAAAATTAATGATGGATACAATGCCGCTAGAAGAATTAGTCACGGCTACTTTGTTGTGATCGGCGTTCAACTCACATTTAAACGAATTGCTGAAGCTTTCAAGTTTATGTCTTATTTTGAGATTAAGCTGCATGATATTTGGCAGGTTTGAACGACTAACTTCGTTTCGGCGTAGTTGATTCCAATATTTATTTTTGTAGTATTGATCTATTCTCCACTTGACTGATGGACTGTTCAGGCTGTTAAACGGTAAAGTGTAAATTGAGTACAAGTTTTTCGGAAAGCAAATGCATTTAGGTTCAAATTCCAGAATATCGTTGTGTTTTATCGCAGGGAAATTAGGTAGGTACGAGTGAATTCCACATAAGATAGCCAGGTTAGGCGACGAAATTAATCCATTACCGCTTTTACATATCCCTAGCTGGCTCAAATTGTTGCAAAGCTTCGCCACACATTTTTCAGATTCAGTGTTGTTAAAAGGCAGAAAAATCATTCGATTTTGAAGAAGACTAAGTAAAAGATTTTCATTCTCGTTGACTAGCTTGATAGAGAGCATTTTCTTTTCTTCGTTTTCCAGAAATAATAAATACTTGGTGCCGCTCAACAAAGAATTTACGAACTTGTTGTTCTTCAAATATTCCTTACTCTTTATGATTTTGAGTTTCTCAATTTCTAAATGATGATTGGCTTTATGTTCCTCGGCATATGTGTTTAAAAAAGAAACGGCTTGTTGAGTGTCTTTGTTCACGAGTCGAACCCAAATTTCAATAAAGAGAATAAATAGCGTTTCATGCATGCCTGGTGACATGAAAAACGATTGATAGACGAACTTTCTGAATTCGACATAGGTATTCCAAAGTACTCTTATTTGATCTGCTTCGGAGATCTTGCTTAATATTTCAGTTTCTACATGATCAACAGGTTTTGCAAAAAAATTTTTGTCACGCGACTTCGTATCCATGATGTCTGCTTCTGAAGCTTTCTCTTTGTTGTAGTTGCTTGCAGCATCAGTCAATACATTTTCTTTTATTTTTTGAGACTTGTTCATCTCTAATTGTTCGAATTCATTGCCTGGGCTTTTTTGGCTTCTTCTCGAATTGGCACTCATGTCGATAGAGTAGTTATTTAAGTCAGTTTTCGTGCGAAGCGATTCAGAGTTGGAAGGTAGAGTTTTACTTGCAGTGTCGATAATTCTTTCAGAATAATCGGGTTTATGTAAGGAATGGTCTTTTTGAGGTTTTGCTGACGCATTTGGTAACTGTTCCCTCTGTTCTAACGTGTTCATTTCATCGGTGTTTTGGTATTGTTGACTGGGTTTTTGAATCGAATTAAAATCGGTCTGAGTTTCGATGTATTGAACTGATTTCTGATCTAATTGAACAGATTCGAAAGATTGTTCTTTATCATTTTTTTTTTTGTACTGAATGCGATACTGTTCTCGATTCATGGGATACGCTTGAGGCTGGTTCATTTGTTTTAATATTGGAAAATGTTGTTGAGGATAAAATCTAGGTTTGTTGGCCATAGCAAGATTTTGACCGTCGTTGTAGGATTTATAGCTGGCCATGTTAGCATTAGGCATATTCATGTGAGCAGGTTTTTGTACATTATTCATTGAATGCAAGCCTGAATGCAGCATCGGTTTTTTGTCGTGCATATCGCCATAGAGCCTTTGCTTTTCCAGTAAGTTAGTTGAATTATTTTGTTTGTAGGAAAGCGCGTTCATCATGTTTGCGTTTGCAATGGGGCGTGATTCATAGTTGATATTGTTTGGCTTGGTTTCGTGCATAAAAGATATCCCGTTTTGCTGGTACGGATAAAACTTCTCCCGGACTTTTACAAATTCATTTTGTTTAGGTTGCATATAAACCTGGTTGTACATGTTTTTATCCCAGTTCATGTCTCCTTCCATGTTGAAGTTTTTCGGTTGCTGAGATAGACTTTCATGATTTTTTGGAACGTACGGCATCAAATTCGGATTTTTCGGCATCATTTTAATGGGTCGTGAGTTGATATTACCGTTGTCCGTCATGCCGTTTAACATGGGGGTGGTTTGGTTATAGCGCTGACCAGCGTTGATCATTTCTGACGACTTGTTCCAGTTAGAGTTGGGATGGTTTTTCATGTAGATTCTTGGATCATTGGACTGAGAGAAATTTTCGTCCGGTTTGTGATATGACATTTGAGGCTGATGCCCGTAGTACATTTGCTTTTTAACCGCATTTGGCATTAGCCCGTCATGCAGGACATAGGGATAACTCATTCCTGATTTGTTTTTATCCATCATGTGAATGTGCATGTTATTCGTCATCATTTGTTGCTGCATCATATGCTGATGCGCCTCAGGATGATTGTTGATGCTTCTCGGCATTTCATTAAGGTTTGGGTTTTGTTGTGGGAGATATCGTTGCTGGTTGTAGTTCCCCGGTTTATTTGGGCCAATCTGTCCGTTGTTATTGTAGCTCATTTGAAATTTAAACGACTATTTTGATCTATAAAAACTATGTTGTTTTCCTAATATGAGATTCTGATTTTTTATTGATGAGCGCTTGCAACTAAATTTTTATGTGTAGTTTTAACTAGCCAAAAAGTGCTTCAATAAAAATTATAATCGTGTTAAATGTTATCAGAAAAATTCTCCCGTACACGCGTATAGCATATAAAATAAATGATACTTGAAAAACAACTCCACCAGCTTCTTTTCTTGGAAAGTCTAAACCGTCTAAAAATAATTTACATATTATCAAACATACATTTTGCGAGAATTCGTTTCTCGTTAATGATTGCAATACTGTTCATGGCAAGCACTATTATTTTCAATAATTTCCATAATGATAATCCAAACATGTTGTTTTTGTCAACGCACTTATTTTAAGAACACCAATAGATTTTTTAATTTAACTTGTTCACAAAAAATGAAAAAAACAATTATTAAGATTTAGGTTAAACCCCATCGCGAGAGATTAGGCGAAAACTCGCTCAGTTTAGTTCATGATCCATGTGATAATCTGAAAATCATTTTGCCGCTCGCATTTTTTCATTTAATTACTTAATTACTTTGAATCGATTTCGTTTTCTCTTGAAATCGATTGTTTTGGAGATAAAAAATAAAGCAGTTTATATTTTTTTATTTCATCAAATTCATATATCTCTTTAACTAAAACATTAAGTTAAACAAAATCTATTTAGTTCGCTTAGATAGTTCCACAAGAAAAATTTTGGCAATAAATAATATTTTGTCATCATTTTATCAGGCTGGAATAATAAAATAATTTTCCTGTAGTTGTATAAAATCGCAACTTCACATCAATGAAACCCAAATACTGTTCATAAGTTATTAGGTTGTATGTATTTTAATTAAATAGCCTGGAAATGAGTCATGATTTTAATAATGAAAATGAAAAAAATAGTCGTTTAGCTAGGTTAAAAGAAGCTAGATTAAAGTTGAAAAAACAAAAACTTTCAGATCCAAACTATAAAAGTGGCAATGACGAACACTCTGCACTGATAAAAACGGAAAGCAAGATCAAGATCAATCTTAATGTTCATGACGGTAATAATCAGGTTAAGAAAATCAAAAATATCTTGAAGGAGGGAACAGAACTAAAGAATTTTACGAAAAATAAAAAAGAGTTTTTGTCATTTCTATCTTCTCGTGATGGCGAAAAATTAGACTCTGATGAGTCTGACGAGTTTATTTCGTTGCCTAAAGGCAGATCAGAAAGCTTAGCTGATTTAGATGATTTGGAAGCCGTGTTAAATGATAAAGAGATGAACGAAACAACTGATCAAGCAAGCGAAGAAGAAAATATCTCGTTGAGTGTTGTGTCAATAGAAAATCCTACGACTGAGAATTTAAAAACACTTGAAAAAACAGCTATAAAAGAAAAATTACCATACAGTGAACTGGTGAAAAAATACCAATTAGATATTGGGAGCCTCAATAAATCAAATGCCGACGATAGTGATTTTACTTTTACTAGAAATGCGATTGTATTGCCAGAGTTGATGACCATGGACGAAGCAAAAGTGTTTAGAGAACAAAATAATATCAGAGTGTCAGGTAACAATTACGTATGTCCAGTTTTGGAATTTGCTGATATGGGGTTGAACAGGAAAATACTAAGCAATTTAGCACTACGAAACGTGCTTAAAGCGAGACCCATTCAATCTCAAGTTATTCCCAACGCTCTAATGGGCCGAGATATAATTTGTGTGTCGCCAACTGGGTCTGGCAAAACGCTCACATATCTAATTCCATTGATCCAGTTTCTCCAAACTTACAGATTTTCAAAAAAGTACAAACCAAATGGACTTGTTTTGCTACCTACTAGAGAACTCGTACTGTTAATTCACAAAACCTGTTTGTGGCTGGCGGCTGGAACGAGTCTGCAAATAACCTTTTTATGCGGCGGGGAGCCTCTCAGTTGTCAGTTGGGCCGCGTTCGCTACGGGCCAGATCTAATAGTTGCATCAATGACTCGGTTACTCGAAGTTTTAAGATTTAGCAAAAAGTTTAGTTTGTGTTATGTGTTATTTTTGGTAATTGATGAAGCAGACTGTATGTTTGACAACAGATATAACTCTGGCGTTGAAACAATCCTGCCTTTATTAAATAAAGAAAAGCAAGTGATCATTGTGACGGCAACGTTCCCCAAATTTTTGTATTCTGTGGCGAAGAAATGGTTAAACTCGCCCATTTTTATCACTTTGACAAAATCTGAAGACGATATAAAGCGAACTAAGCACGTATTCAAAATTGTTTTAACTGAAAACGATAAGTTTCTTGAGCTATTACGACTTTTGGGAACTTGGCATCCACATGGGGAACGAATCTTAATTTTCATGAGTATAGAAGAACGCTGTGTCTGGATTGCTTCTGAACTTATAAACTACGGATACCCTTGTCTTACTTTGCATAAGAATGCACCACTGGACGAGCGTATTGAAAGCGTGGCTTCTTTGAATTTAAGAAGGCGAACTATTTTGGTCTCTACGCAAATCGGCAGTCGTGGTATCGATTTTCATAATGTAATTTTAGTAATCAATTATGACGGTAGTAAATCTGTGCCAGACTATGTACATAAATCTGGACGAACTGCCCGAGGCAACAATATAGGTGTTGTTTATAATTTTTACTTGGAGGACGAAATAAAAGCAGCTGCAACTATTGTTAATTCTTTGAAAAATTCTATCGTAGAAGCAGACGAAAAAATCAAAGTTTTCGCCGAATTGTACAATGAAGAACTCACTGCTAGAAACAAAAAACTTAAAGGATTTTATTCATTACCTCCTACCTCACAAACTGACGGTCAATCGAAACAAAATGTTCCAGATTCTCAGGAAAAAGCTGTTGTCACAAAATCAGATCAGACAGGAAACAAAACGTATGAAGCTAGTCGAAAAGATGAGTACATTGACTTTATTTTGAACGAGTGGACAAAAACAATTCAAGATCCAAAAAAAAAATTGGAACAACAAAAAGCTTTATATCCTTCTGTTTTTCATTTAATTAATTCCATTAACGAGCGTGGAGGCACTTCAAATTATCACAGGAACGAATCAATAATTGGAAAATGTTCTCGGTTAGCAAACAATAAATACATCGCCACTTTGAATATTAATGATTACCCAGCCGTTGTGCGTAACATGCTTACGAGTCCTGAGTCTTTATTGTCTTTTTCCGAACTTTTGTCTACCACGATCACGCTACTTGGTGAAAATGTTAACAAACTTTTATACGCAAAAAAACGCTATACTCAGTCTCCACTTTACTTACAAATTGTTGGTGATTCGGAACTTTCAGTTTTAGTTACCCAAGAGCAAATTTATAAAACATTTGAAACTGAAAGCAAAGCTAAACTAAAATTAAACCGTCTTAAAGATCAATAAAAAAGACATTAATAATTATATCAATACAAAAGAATTGATCAACTTACTTGAAACCAGTTGTTCGACGTATATTTAACGAAACTTACTTTAACAATTTGATAAATTCAGATACATTTTTACGTTTTCCTACGTTATAATATTTTAGCCTTATGAATAATTAATTTCACAACGTATTCGTATCTACAATTGAATTTAACTTGATAATCCGTTGAGGTATTGTATGATTGAAGGACACAATTTATTTCGATTTGTTTGAAAAGGTTTGTCAGCTTCTTTGCTGCGATGAAGTTTAGGAAAACAGTATTTTCTGTCTGTTATATTTGCTGTGTAAAATATTTATCACTGAATACACTTAAGTATTAAAAATATAGTATTTGCGTTGTATAAATACTAAATTAAGCTAACTTAGTTTCTTTTACAAAGTTTATTGATGAAAAATAAATCTAATGAGTGAAATCTATACTAATGACAAATCGGGAAATAATATATACTTAGACTTGAGCGTGCGGTTGATCCAGAGTTATGAAATAATAATCACTATCTGTCTTCTTCTATCTGTAATGTCAGCATATATTTTCTTTTTACTTCTTGTGAAAGCTAAATTAGTGAATTTTAAGTTTTATGTAGGTATCGTCGGTTCGATATTATCGATGTGCGCTCTGCTAAGCCCACTAATAGCGTGTTACTATTGCTGGATGGGCCAGCAAAAAGCGAAGCTTCACTACAAGCTCTATTTGGGGTTCGCGTTATCGTGTTTATTTGGTACTTTTTACGGATTGAATTACAATATCATTCCCATGCTTGTTGCGAATGTGTTTGGATATGTAATACAGTTAATTGCGTTAGGAACATTTTTTATTACTGAGCCTTGCATTAATTCATTTATTTCAAGAAGATTACAAAAGTATACTTTAGGAAAAAATTTCGACCAAATCCTGACTAATAACAAATTCACTGTCATGCTATCGATTTATACATTAATAGTGTCTTTAATTACTTTTTATTTATGTTTGCTTATCATGATACTGCCGAGACAGTTGACGGTAGGCCCAGGATACGTATTTTTCTGCATCTCGCCGTTTTTAGGGTTACTGTCTAGTTTGAAGCAAGATTTGCTGAATTATCGAATTTGTAACGCAAAAAAGAAAATTTTGCCGGAAGCAGACGCTGAAGTTCAATCTGTGATAGAACCTTTGAGCTTGACTATTATTATGATAAACAGTTCAGTGTGGATGACTTACGGTCTTTTGCTGAGTGACTCAATAATAATATTTACGTCGTTGCTCGGAATTGTTTTTCCAATGTTAGAACTGCTTTTAATTTTAATTCCGCCAATCATGGTTGTATTTCCTTCCGGTAAGCCAAGTTCTGATAACAGAACGATTGATGATACACAAAGTAACAAAATGTCATACGATTCTAACACTCCAGCATCAAGTGTAAATTCTTGCACCAAAATCGAAGCAGGACGGGGAACTAAATCTTGCGAAGACCCCACTCAGTACAGAAAAAAAAAACTATGCGTTGTCGAAACGCAAGGGGCGATTACAAAAATAAACTCGAATTTTGTATGGTGTTTTAATTCATACTATTCAGTGGACACGAAATCTTTGATTATCGATCCTTATTCTTTGTTGTTCAGAAAGATGATGAACTATTCATCGTCAAACGAAATTTGAGCAATGTTGTTTTAAACTTTAGAATCCAATCTAATCGTTTATTTAATAGACAGCTATATCTCGTTCGTCGTCTGAGAAAAAAGACCCACTACCGTGTTTGTTTTTGTTATAGGTGTCTTCGATAAAACTCATAGAAAAAATAGTTTGTAGGTCTCCGTTTTCAAGTCTGTTCATCGGCATAATAGTTGAAAAAAAATCGTATCCGTATTTGTTCAGTTGTGATATTATTCGTTCTTCAGTTGAAATTATTTTCGAAACATATTTATTTTTTGATGTTACTGTTTGTTTGGCCCAGTGCCACTCGAATGAAGTCACCGGCAAAATAAGCGAAGCTAAAAGTGATATTATGAAAAATATCACTACAACGAAACACAAAAAAACACCTAGCAGTAATATTAGTATTCTCAAATGAAAATAAGTTGAATAACTACGGGAAAACAGAAACAAAGTAAAAGGAGGCCCTGTAAGCAAGTAATCATGTGTCGAGTTGCTGTTAACCGTATCTTCAACAGAAAACAATTGTTGGACTTGGAAGTGATTCATACTCTCAAGTTTTGGTTGGTTTCCTTCTATACAGCGATACTGAAACTGAATATAATAGCTCAACACTTTTATTCGAATAAGTCGTAACAGAAACAACGGTGTTCTGAAAAATACGTTATCCAAATGAATGGATTTTGCAGCATAGCTAATGAGTTCAGAAATAATTTCGTACATGGTATCGGAAGCTTCCTGACACGAACAAGAAAACTCTGTGTTTATGCAATCGTTAAGCGAACAATTATAGTCTAGTTGATCATCATGCGCTAAAAATTCAAACTGGTCTTCGCCCCAGCGTGTGTGTTTCCAAGAAGTATACGATTTGAAATTTGTTAAAATTATGTCGTCTGTTTCATTATTGTTATTCAAAGTTTGGTCATCAGATAAATTACTATTACTGAAACTTGAACGATTCATTTATTCGTGATTCTTATCTATTTTTTTCATGAAATGAAACAAATTTTTTACACTGCTATTTAACAATGGAACTTCACTAGACACTTTGTCAATAGAAGATTACTTTATTTTTAAAAATAGATTTTGCGCTACGATTACAATATAATTCTAAATTTCTAATTTATTTTTTCTAGAAATGTAATTTCATCAATGAGTAGCTAGCTATCTATAGCAGGTGATTGCGATAATAATATCTTTAAATTTTCAATAATTTGAGTAATTAAATTTTAGCTGAGTTATGTTTTTTATTTTTGTTAAAAAGTGAGTAGCTTTTTACTATAATTAACGATTGTAAGAAATTTGTTTTCATTTGTGAGATCAGTGAATGACTTTTTATGCTCATGTTTTGTTTGAGATAGCGTATTTTGGCGAAGGATATAGGGGTATGGCTATTCAAATAGCCGATGGTAAAGTTGATTTACCAACGGTCGAATCCGTAATCATTAAGGCCCTTATTAAAGCCAAATTAATTGATTCATACGACTCTTGCAACTTTAATCGTGCCGGTAGAACAGACAAAAATGTGAATGCCAGGTCAAACTACATCTCATTAACTGTTAAAAAGACAAAGTCTAATCAGTATTACGACTATGTTAAAATTTTAAATTCTATGATGCCCATATCTATCAGAGTTTTGTCAGCATATGAGGTTCCACCTTGGTTTAACGCTAGAGGATTTTGCAAAGCCCGTACTTATATTTATTATATCATTAACAAGCCTTCGTATAATATAGATGCCATGAAAACTGCTGCCACAGAGTTCATAGGACATCATTATTTTATTAATTTTTGTAAAATTGACAAGTCAAAAAAAAATGAATCATTTAAGCGAACCGTGTATAGCAGTGCATTGACAGTTTCAGAAGACGGCCGTTTTATCATTTATAAAGTCAAAGGTAGCGCATTTTTGTGGCATCAAGTACGTATGATGGTTGCTTTTTTGCTAGGTGTAGGTCTTAATCAATATAAAGTTGAAGATTTAAAGTTGTATCTTTCTTCTTCTGTAAAAATAGTAAACATTGCCCCAGCAGACCCTAAAAAACTGATTTTGTACCAATGCGATTACCCTATTCTTCCTTATATTGCGGAAAAAATAAGTTACAATTATAAAACTTCAAAGGATATTGAAGCTTTTGATGAATTACAATCCAAATTTGAAATATGGAAAACTATCTTTGCTTTCTAAATTTTTTATTTATGTACTTAGCTAAATATCCAAGATTACAGTTTTGTCACGTTGTGAAAATACAGAAATAATCACCTACAATTAAAATAAGTTAACACGTTATTTGAATTGTGATGCTTTTTCAGTATCTTTGCTAGTTCGTAAATTATTAGATTAAATTATATTTAGGAAAACCAGTTGACACACAGTAAAGATATATTTGAACTGAATGATTATGAATGGGAACGTTATTTTGAATAACTCTGCTAATAACTTAAAGAAAACCTTGATCAATGGTTGTCAATTTGCTGTAACACGAGAAGAAAGAAATCAAATATTAACCAAATTAACTCAATTAATTCAAAATTCAAGTCATAAAACGTTGAAAAATTTAGTTTTAAACGCTTTTGTAGGTTACTCAGAAGATGACACCGAAACCAGCAAGCCAGAAGATTTAATTAAAATTGATTTTTTAGCTTGTCACTTAGCTAGTGAGATATATCCTATAATTTTGAGTAGAATTAAAGAAAAAGCTAAAATCATCTCGCAAATTTTTGATTGTTACTCAATGTTATTTGAACATCACTCTGAAAATGTGCAAGAAAAAGCTTTGCAAGGTTTTGAAAAGTGTTTAACATGTCTATTGGGTCCGACCAGGAATGCTTTAGATTATTCAGAAAATTATGAATTGAATTCTAAAGTCAAAGTGATAAAAAAATATAAACAGGTTGTTGATGATTACTTGACACGGGAGTTAAATCCTGAATCGATAACTTCTAAAAATTATTTTGAGTATACAGCTCAATTAGACATGCTAACCGTGCTTTACAACAAAATTGATTGTGTTGTTTATAAGAGAAAAATTGTAGACAAAATTTGTTCAATCGTTACAATTAATCATCAATTAACTCAAAGTAAAGTAATAGAGTTTATCTTAAGATGTTGGGATAGTCTGGAAGAATCAGATTTATATTTACTTGTTTTTATTTTATTAACCAAGCTATGGCCAACCTATGAATTAATTATGACAGGTACTGTTCACGAAAGATTTGATCTTTTTGATTCTGACAATGAAGACTTCAAAGATTTCGTTGATTACGATCGTCTCTCTATTTTTGAAGATTCAGATTATTACGCATGCAGATGTGAACTTATATCAATACTATTTAAAATAGTGAAAAAGTTCAAAACTAATCAAATTAACGAATTTTTTTTGAGTTATTTGTCTATCATTCACACTTACATGTACTCAAACGTAAAGTTGAGATTTTTAGACGAAGTTGAACAGAGCGATATCGAATTCCTTATGCAAAATGAACGGTATTTATATCCCGTTTATAGATTAGCGTTTGACACCGATATTCATATTGCAAAAAAAGCGTTGCATGTTTTATCCACAAAATTGATCGAAAGGATTAAATTAAGCCAAAATTCGAAATCAAAAAAAGAACTAAATATTACTGGTTATAAAAAATATGGTGTTAAATATCTCAATGATCATACTAAATCGCCCGTGCTAAACATATCCGCTAGTGAAGCTGGTTTAAATAGTCCAAAATATTCTGAAGGTTATTTAACAAGGGAAAGTATAAGTCGAAGATTAGAGTTAGTTAGTACTTCAGCAACAGAATTTGAATTTGAATTAAAAGACGAAAAGAATACCGATTTTTCTTCTATTGAGCCAATTAGTGCCATGAGTACAGGATGTTCATCAACAAGAAGTTCTAGTAGTTCTTTGAATTTCAGGAGTTTAGGTGATCTTGATCACGTACCGTTTGATTTTGACGATGATTGTCAGTTTTGCGGCGTATTCAATTGCACTACAAAAAGAAAAGAATATAAAAAAAATATTTTAGATGAATATGATAAACGAAATAAAAAAAATCCACTCTTTGCGCCTTTTACTAGAACAAATGAAAAATCAAAAATCTATTCATCTCTGTTCAGTGAAAGATCTGTAAAATCTCAAAATAACAAGCCAGTAGACAATTTAATCCAGTATACAATAAATTTATTTGAAAATCTACCCAAGGATTTAATTAAATATAAGCAAGCAGTTCAATTATTTTTTATCGTATATCCAAGTTTACCTTCTACTAAAGCTTCAGAATACCTTGCACAGCTATACAAAACTCAAGATTCCGAAACTTATGTATTGCTCTTAGACAATTATAAATATATTTCAGCTAACATAGACGATTTATTATTAGTGACTTCAGCAGTTATTTGTCGACAGTGGAGAGTTAGAGTTGCGTTAGCTGCTAATTTACCGCATTTTTCTAAAAGCATAATAACACTGCTTTGGCCATTGTTGATGGCTGATTCTTCTAAGGACGTTAGGCAATGTTTTTTGCAAAGCATTGATGGTTTATACGAGTGTTTAGGCAGCAAATGGGTTATTAAGTATTTAATACGTCCATTGTTGGAAACAATGGTTCATGAAGCGAAAAAAATAGGATGTTACAGTTTTGAAGATTCTAACATTGAGCTTAACCAAGTAATCGAAAGCAAACAAGGCACACCAAAAATTAAAAAAACATACAACGTTCGTTCTATTAAGTCTAATATTGCTTCAGCATTTAGTTGTTTACTTTCGTCTAATATTGTTACATCTACGATTCCAATGGTACAAGAATATTCAAGTGTGAGCGACGACTTGTTATATCTTAATGAATCTGAAATTGACAGTAATATATTTCTACTACGTTTATTGCAAAAATCAAAGATTAAACTTTCGTTAGCTTCGCAAAAAAAAATCATAAAAGAGTCTCAAAAAACCATTATCAATTTATATATCTCAGCATTGGAAACCTTACTTGTAAGTTAAACACGTCTAGTTATTTTTAGGTATGTATCTCTAAATTGAGAACTGTTAACAAGGAGTTTGTAAATATTATCAAGATGTTTTCTAAATGTCAAATAGATCGTATAAAGATATTATCAGAAGAAATAGTTACGAGTATCGGATGATGATTGTATAAAACGTATTAAAACAATCAAAACTAATTAAAACTACTTCAAATTAATAGAGTTGTAATTTTATTTCACTTTCCATCCGTTAGCAAGTTTGAAATACCAGGCCGACTAAATATATTGCATTTTTATTTTTTAAATATCTTGTTAGTTAAAATTGGTAAAATTACAATTTCAATATTAAACATCGCTAGCCTGGCTAAACAAAATTAAAAAATAAGTCATTACTGAAAGTCGTGACCAAGATAGAAATGAAATGTTGTTTACATAGTGAAGACCAATGCAGTAATCCTATTCAACATACAAACAAACATCTTCGTCAACTTTGTGATGATTTTGAAAAGATAATAACAAATACAAGGCTTGTAATTGAAAAACATCACCTAATTTCATCAATTTACACCAACACTCAGCTGTTCGATCCAAGTGTTTGGCAGGTGTCAGAGAGTAAAAACTGTTTTCCAAATTATGAATTAATTGAATACGCATTACTAATAGGAGGAAAATTGACAGATTGGAAAAATAAACCAGATGAATGGAAAAACAATGCAAAAAAAACCTTAATGATATTGTTTAAAAAAGACATAGCTCATTCTAATATAACGGATATTTCTCTTACTGATAATTTTGTTGACATTAATTTTAAATTTTTGGCCGAGGATAAAATTACTAAATTCTACAATTATAATGAACTGTTCGTTACGTTTAGATGTTATTTTTACATCGATATTGAGAAACAAAACTTGTCTGACAATTGGCTTATCAATCCCAAAACTGTTTTTGAAGATAAAGACACATCTGACACATTAACAGTACCGAACTTTGTTGGCCAATTGTTTCACATGTATTACATTCCGACCTTACAGAGTGAAATCATTGCTTACTGTAACAATTTCAGCTTTCTGACTAATACAATCAAAACTCTGAAGTATTGGGCATATAAGCAAGGCATATATAGTCGTGAAAATGATTATTTCTGGGATATCATTTGTATTTATGTGGTTTCGAACAATGCAAATAGTTTGGACATAGAACCTAAAAATTGCATCAAGAATTTAAAACTTATAATAAAGTTTTTGGCAACTCATAAGTGGTCGAGTCAGCCTATTTACTTGAAACCAATATGTCAAGCTTTGTATGAAGCCAGTTTTCCCGGAAGGCTTACTAATCGCGATTTAAACCAGTTCAATCAAGTCGCATCTGTTTGTTGGAGACAAAAGTTGAAGAGCGTTAAAAGGCCTTGGGCTTTTATTTCTTCTTATTTCGACCCGTGGGGTTTGCTTATACCGGTGCACAAAAACAAAACGGACGTTATATATGCTGCTAGACATCACTTTGAAGAAATGAACGAAAATTCACTGTTTAAATTCAAGACTTACTTGCCGAAACACATCAGTTCAATTTTGATCTTGAAAAAAATCAATGACGTTTTGCAGACGGTTGATCTGTTGAAATACAAAAACATAAAACTACAATCAGAAACTGGCTTTTCAATAATGAAAAACAACCCAGGATTGCTATTAAAAGAGGAAATAGAAGATCAGTTGAGTAGCTGCACACAAATTTTTTACAGCAAGTACCAACAGCCCTGTGCACAATATTATTTGGTGTTGAACAGTTCACTTTTAAAACAAGACACAAACGAGCAGGCTCCTGAAAACGATGTGCATTCGAAACTAAATACGTTATTTGGTGATTTAGTCGGTGCAATTGTTTTGAAAAACAGCGTGAAATTTGACGATTATTATAGTCGATTAATAAACGAAGGTTGCATATAATAATACTCGAATTATTAATTAATAATTAATTGAAAATATATTATACAGGTTTATGTTCTACTTGTCGTTCGATGTCAGAGATAATTAGTTACAAATGTGTTTCAGCGTTGTATTTAGTATCGAAAAACACAAATTGGGCGGTTGCCACAGTTCGAGTCGACGAGTTTGACACTGCCAAGTTCTCGTTCGTCGCTGGGTTTGGCAGGCATTTGGTATATATTAAAGATCAAAAAAATTTGGTCGTGTTGCATTCGTTTCAGAAATCCATTCGCAGGATCGAGTTTGACGGGCGAAACATGTTTAGCGCCAGTTTTGACGGCACTTTGTGTTGGTTCGTTTACTCCAAAGCGGAAGACGAGTTTTCACTGAACTGGGTTTCGCAAAAAATTCCATCAGAAGTAAAGGGTTTGTCGACGTTAACGATCGATAATAATATCTACTTGGCGGTGTCTTGTAGAAATGCGAACGTTTGGATTTTCAAAATGCCTAATTTCGTGGAAGGCGAATCTGCGTCCCTTATGACTCAAAGCTCCAAACAATTTGACTTAGCAGACGTTTCGTACTCTTTCAAAGCAAATCAAACAGATTACAAAGTCGTTGCTGACCCGCAGTCGAAACTAAAATCGCAGAAAGCGTTGACTTGCAAAAACAAAACAGTTGTTTGTGACGTGATTCTGAGTACCCACACGCAAGATGTCAAATGCGTATCGTTCAACAAGGTTCTCTGCGTGCTGGCAAGCTGCTCGTTCGACGGGTCGGTCCACTTGCACAAAAAAACGTCTGCCAGTTGGCAATTTGTGTATAAGCACACGTTCGAAGGACAGACAGTGTGGGCAGTATTGTGGATCAACTCGTTGGGCTGTTTAGTTTTTACAGGCGACGGAGCTATACACTACTTGTACCAGCGTATGACGAAAAATCACTTGCTCTTCGTCATTCATCCGTTGAAGTCCGACTTCGTGATCATCAAACTGAACACTAACCTGAAACGCATTCTTAACGTCCCTGATCAAGTGCTTCTGGAGGTTTACTCTGCAAAACTGTTTCTGAGTTCAGACGCATCAATTGTGTCAGTCGCCACCAACACTCCTAAACTTGTCGAGTTTACAATCACACAATCTGTCGATAAAACTGATTTGTTGGCTGTGAACGCTATCTTAGACAACCCAGAGAACCGCAGTTACACCTACGATTTCGCTTACTCAAATTACAACACGTTTTTAACGACCGGTTCTGACAATGCCATTAAAATTTGCACTAAAATTAAACCCGCCGAAAAAATCTTATAAAATATTTATTTAGTTTTCCAATATTATATATTTATTTAATGGAAATTAATTATAAAACAAAAATTTCAATTTATAAAACATTTCTAACAAATTAAGATTTAATTTTGCGTTATTGAAATTGTTAACTTTTTTGGCTAAACATGAATCAGAGTCCGGTAAACCAACTTCAACCCAACCAAGAGCAGAACACAAACAATCACCAATGTCCAGTATTTAAAATAATCGTTGTTGGAGACGGAGCTGTTGGTAAAACAACATTTGTTAAACGTCACTTGACAGGAGAGTTTGAAAAAAAATACGCAGCTACCGTGGGAGCTGAAGTATACCCCATGAAGTTTTTTACGAACTATGGTCCAATCGTTTTTGAAGTCTGGGACACTGCCGGACAAGAAAAGCTTGCAGGTCTTCGAGACGCCTATTATGTAGCTGCGCAAGGAGCGATCCTCATGTTTGATGTAACAAACCGTACATCGTACAAAAACTTACCCAGCTGGTACCGTGACGTGGTCCGTGTTTGTAATAAAATTCCAATTGTTTTGCTTGGAAATAAAGTTGATGTGTTCGAACGGGTCGTCAAGGCTAAAAGCGTGAACTTCCATCGCAGACACAGTTGTCAGTACTACGAAGTATCGGCAAAAACTAATTATAATTTTGAGCGTCCTTTCTTGTGGTTAGCCCGTAGACTAACAGGGCAGGTCGCGCTTGAATTCGTCGGTGAGTACGCTCACAAACCTGAATTTGTCATGAACCCCAGCTTAATCGCCAAAAATGAAGCTGAATTGGCCGCAGCTGCAAACGCTCAAATTGAAGACGACGGTGAGGACGAACTTTAAACGTTCAAATAAACGTGCTTTGATAAAGGAACTGTTGTTCCTTGTAGAATACATGTGACTAAATTTCATAAATTCTAAAAATAACTGCATATTTAAAGCTTATAATGGTCGGCGAGCGTCTTTAAGTCGGCGACTCGAATTTGTTCGCACTTTAATTTTGTAACTATCTTCATCATTATATGAATAGATTTTTGCGTACCATCTAAACAAATCGAAGTTTGGTGCTGTAGTTCTTGCCACAATTTTTTATTTGAAATTAAAGAATCGTATATCCGTCTGCAGATTCGCGGACTGGGCGAGTAATGCTTAAGCAGCAGTGAGTTGTGCTTTTTAATGTTGTTAATATTTGACAGCAGTAAGTTTACCTGGTCCCAGAACAAAATACATTTTTCCAAAGATTCAGTGAACTTTTGCAAACTGAGTATGCCATGAAGCATCAGTTCGCGCCGAGATATAAGCCGAGACTGCAAAAATACAGAGTCATCCGCAGACTCCTTGCTGCTGTTTAAACTTTCAATGATATTGGTTGACATGACTTTGTTGTCAAACAAGTCTGGATTTATGCTTGAAGTATTGCTGCCCATAACAGAATCAGGACTCGGTTCGACGTTTTGCTGGTTTAAAAATAAAGGATCTTCCGTTGTAAAGCTGACGCTTCTCTCAAACTTTGGTTCTGCGGGAGATGGATCCGTCAGTTTAGAAGAAACGGGAGTCGTTCCTGAGATGAGCCCTGGCTTAATGTGCAAATCAGGGTGAACGCTGAGCAATCTGCCTGTTTGATCAAAAAAAATCTCGAAAACCTCGTAAAAACTTTTAGGCTTGTCTACTTCAACTAAACTCGCGATTTCGTTTGAACGACCCGGCTTGGATGCAACGTGGTTAACAACTTTTTTTGCAAGCATTTTATCGCTGATATGCAAAATGTCAGAAAACTCATTAGTACGCTGGAACTCAGTCAAAAGTATTGACGTGGAGTTTAAAAGAATCTTGTATTGATGATGCATTTGATCGACAGCTTCAACCACATCGTTGGTTAGCAGTTGTAGCTGATCGAACAAATCGAGCGAAGCTTCAATGTCGTTTTCATCCAAAAAAAGAGCTACATCGTCAAGTATTTCAATGATAGAATCACATGTGTAACATATGATTTGAAACACTTTGTGAGTGGCTAAGCCTAAATCTTTAATCGTAATTAATAGTCTTTCTAACCTGGAAGCCAAAAAGTCGTCGTACTGTAAAATAAAATATGCTTGATTAAACACGTAGAACAAAGTTTCCAAAGACTGAAGCAACATTGAAGTGTCTAAAACATGATAACTTTTATTAATAGTCGCAGAAGTAGTGGCAGGAGCTTGTTGATACACTTTGCTAGAATTAAAACTTTCTGTTATAGTGACTGATTCGGTAGATGCATTATTTTCAGGTTTATCTGAAATGTCACTAGTAATTGAACTTTTGGAAGTCCTGGTCATCGGTGAAGATAACTCTGGAAGAGAATCAGTCAGCTCTATTTTAGCTGACACGTTCATAAAAAATGGGCCAGCCGTTATCGTTATAGGATGTTTTTCTATTGGTTTGTATTCAGGAATTGGAAAAGGAAATTTCTTTCTAGCCCATTCAGTCTTTAACAGTTCAGACAGACTCAGTCTTTTATCAATGTCAGGAGTTAACAATCCTTTAAGAATTTGAATGCACTCTTTGCTGAGCTGAGTTTCGATTTCTTTTTCAATATGAAAAGTACCGCTTAAAATGTCTTGCTCGAAATTGTACGTGCAGTCAAACGGGTATTTACTGCATAAAAGAGCATATAACAAACAACCCAGAGACCATAGATCAGTAGACTTACCATAACCCAAGTTCTGTCTTCCTGCCATAATTACTTCCGGACTCCAGTATTGCGGAGTTCCTACACAGCTTTTAGCTAGTTTTTTTTTGTTCATCTCCTTACTTAAACCAAAGTCCGATAATTTCACATAAAAATAGTTGTCCTCGCATTCTTGTTCGACAAGTACATTTTCTAATTTCAAGTCACGGTGGATAATGTTGTTTTGATGTAAAAAATTAAGAGTATTCGCAATTTGAATAATAATAAATCGTGCTTGATCTTCTTTTAAGGGTTCATTCTGAATTTTAAAAAACAATTCACCATTAGGAACCAAATCAAGCAACAACAGAAGATAGTTATCTAAATCAACAACACCGTGTAGATTGACGATACCTGAATGAGATATTGAGCTCAATATTTTAACTTCCCTCTTGATTTTCTCTTTAACAATAACCCATTCGGAATTGAATTTCAATTTATTGATATCGTAGACCTTGGCTGCGAGATCTTCAACAAAACTCTGGTCGTTTAGATAAGTAATTCTACGAACGTGATATACTATACCCCACGCTCCTATACCGATTAGAGATAAAAATTCAATATATTGGCCTAAAATCAAATGTACAGTTATAAGCGAAGAATTTTTTAGCTGTACGTTTTTTGCTTTTCAAATTATAGAATTTCAAGCGCGAAAACAAAAGCCGCTAAAAAACTATTCTCGACGCATTATAATAATTATTAACTTACTCTCACTGATCCTTAATATTGTATTTTTTCCATTGGCATTAAGGTCCATATCAAAAAATTTACATTCTTATTTTGATAAATGAGCTTGTATTTTTGACAATGAGTACTACTCAAAAGATAACTGAAATAGAAAATGAAATTGCTAGAACACAGAAAAACAAAGCTACTAATTTTCACATCGGGCTTTTAAAAGCTAAGTTAGCGCGGTTGCGACAGCAACTGCTTGATGGAGTTTCTAAGTCGAGCGGAGGCACTGGAGAAGGTTTTGATGTAACTAAAGTAGGTGATGCTAGAGTAGGATTTGTGGGTTTTCCTAGTGTAGGTAAAAGTACATTATTAACGAAATTAACCGGTCAATTTAGCGTTGCTGCAGATTACGAGTTTACTACCTTGACTTGTGTTCCTGGAATCCTTCGTTATCAAGGAGCAAAAATTCAAATGCTTGATTTGCCAGGTATTATTGAAGGAGCTAAAGACGGTAAAGGACGAGGTAAGCAAGTAATCGCTGTTGTGCGTACTTGCAACCTTGTATTAATCGTGCTCGACGCAACGAATCCTTTAACCCACAAACGTTTAATCGAAAAAGAACTTGAAGGCTTCGGACTTCGTTTAAACAAGCAACCCGCAAACATTTCTATTAGTCAAAAAGACAAAGGTGGAATAATTGTCATTAATTCCGTTCCTTTGACTCATCTCGACCACGAAACAATTGTCTCGATTTGTCACGAATACCGTGTTATCAATTGTAGCATAAACTTCAAAACAGATGCCACTGCTGACGAGTTCATCGATGCTTTAGAAGGCAACCGTATTTACGTTCCTTGTATATACGTCTTGAACAAAATTGATCAAATAACAATGGAAGAACTTGATTTATTATCGCAATGTCAACACACTTGTTTAATTAGTGCAAAAGACAATTGGAATCTTGACGAGTTAGTAAAAATGATTTGGGAGTACCTCAATTTAATTAGAATATATACCAAACCGCATGGCCAAGCCCCTGATTACTCAGATCCCGTTGTATTAAAGAGAAATAAAGCAACGGTAGCTGACTTCTGTGTACGTATTCACAAACAAATTTTAGATCAGCTTAAATACGCTTTAGTCTGGGGAACTTCGGTTAAGTTTAACCCGCAAAAAGTCGGAAAAGATCATGTTTTGAATGATGAAGATATTGTTCAGCTGGTTAAAAAATAAATCACACGTATATATTATTTATACATTTTATGTAAAAGAGGCACTGAAAAATTTGGAAAGTCTCCTCAAACAAGGTTTTCCGTCATTATTTAAATTAGGTTTTTCATTACTGCGACATTCGAATTAATTTTGCAATTGTATTTGTTTATATCGAAAAAATTATAACAGTTTAATTTTTAGTAACTTGTGTGAACTATTTGCAGATCTACTGGAGTTTTGGATTCGAGTTTTTGCCTTAGTTTCATTGAAAGCGGTCAATGTGTCTGTTACACGTGAACACAACGTGTCTATTTTATTTATTAGCATTTGAACTTGAGCAGTATTGAATGACAATGGCATGACGGAGTTTATTTTAAACATTATTTGTGGTAGAATCAATCAAACCGTTGATCAGACCACTTGAGAAAACGTGTAGAATAAGTTTTCAGCATCGTCGTTGGAGATAAAGAGTTTCGCTGCGACGTCTGAAATGGACAAGGGTGTCTGACTCATTAGGTGAGCTTGCGAGACGCGGAACAAACAGTTGATTTGAATTTTCTGCGTGCATACTGGCAAGAAACCCGAAAACCCGATCTCATGTAACGCAGCCTCATTTTTTTTAATGTAGTTGTTGTATATTTCAATGTCAGCACTGTCTACAACAGTCAACAACTCCAGCATGAGCCAGCACTCAGTTGACAATTTCATATTAGCATCAAGAACGGATTTGACAAGCTGCGAATTTAGTACTTCTGTACCGTTGAAGTTATTTGAGCACAGCAAACATGACTTGCATAAGTCAGTTATTAGCTCGATTTTCTGGTTATCAGGCACAAATTCTAAATTACGCGAAGCGGACAAAATGTGCGAAAATGTTTTCTGATGATCCGGTATGAATCGGGCTAGCTTGTACATGCTGTAGTGAAACAAGTACAATGCGTAGTCATTTAAATTGTACTGAGACTGGCGAACAACCTCTAGGTCAAAAAATATTTCTTCAGCGGTCGCACGATCTGGTACGGGCAAATTAAGCAAGTGCAAACAAATACTCGAGTACAGCATGATGACATAATTAACGTCTTTTTTTACTTGAGGACAAAATACTTTTAGAGTAGCTAAAGCGAGCTGCGGGTCGATTTGGTGAGTTACTTTGCAAACAAATTCAATCAGCATCCCAAGTTCGAATCTGTTTTCATTTTTTCCAAAAGCTACAATTAAATAGGCACATTTGAGCTTTTGATCGTTCAAATTACTTATTTTTTCTACGGCACTAGTGAAGAATTCTTGATGTAGAAGATGTTCTTGATAATGCTTCAGGTCGAGTTTTTCAACTAGCTCTTTTTCAGTCGGAAATCTTCCTATCACTCTTTCCGCGTCGTCAATGTCTAAAAAAAGATCTCTTCTCTGTTAACATACGGTTTAGCTTGCTGTACCATTTATCACACAGCTCTGGAGTGAAACCCCCGCGTTTCATATTTCAATTTATAACAAAAAATTGATAATTGTAATATTTTTTTATTAGTGATATTTGCAAACAAAAAATGATTGCTTTACGTACGAATGATGCATGGAGCTATTTTCTTGATTTAACAGGTCCATCCAATCTAGCGATAGTTCAATAGTTCGTCAATCTAAAATAGCGAAGAGATAAGAAAAATGATTTATTATAAAGTAGGAAAACTAGCAAACAATATAGAAGAGATGAAGATATATTTAAACCGGAAACTAAAACGGAACAGATATCCAAGATAAAAGACTGTGTATGCAGGTTGCTTAACGAAAGCATCGCAGTTGATTTAGTCGTTACTAATTTAAGATAGCTAGAATAATTGGTAGTTTTAAGGCCGGTGGACAGAAGTAAAACTGTATGGTCTGGGACGCTTCTGTTCATGCTCTGTTTTTGGCATCATTTAAGACTGCGAGAGCTTCGTTAATCTTTTCACGTAAAGCGATGTCGTGGGTTATTAATTTTTTAAGTTGTATATCATTTAACTCTAGCAGCATACCAGTAAGTTTGGCAGCCAAGTCTGGTTGATAATTGAAAACCAAAGGAAACAGTTGTTCCCCAAACCACTTTTTGTTGTCTTTGTCAGATCTTACTTTTTGTAACACGTTTTTTGTCGATTCATAGTTGTTTTTACCGGTGGCAGAATGGGAGTCGGCGTTCCAGTTGTCTGAGTACATGGGCGAGTGTCTATTCTTTTGATGGTTATAGTGCGACTCGTGCATCGATAGATCGTTGTTTTTCTTGATTGTGTACTCTTCGGTGAGTCTAGCGGTTCGGGAACTTTTGTTTTCAGCAAGCCCAACGTAAAGTGGCTTGGAACCTATTTTGGTGAAGTGCATTGTCCCGATGGCTTCTGTAGCTTCTGCACTATTTGCGAAACAAACAAATCCGAAACCTTTAGACTCACCGTTCTGGCTTCTCATAACGATAGATGAAGTTATAGTGCCAAATGGTTCGAAAAGTTTTTTCAAACCTTCGTTATCCATGTCGAGAGGAATGTTTTTTACATACAGATTGATGCCTTCCTTCTTGGGATTAGTTGTTGGAGAAGCGGAAGCGCGGGTAAATTTGAAACGCTCCATTTTGCTCAAAGCTCTGCAAATAAATAATTTGTATCTGGGTTTCTTGGTTTCGGAAGCTTCTTTGGTTGACTCGAGTGGTGATGTGTTAACAGGTTCGTTGGAATGTTCCATGTCGACTTGCTTGTTCCTGGTGATAGTTTGATCTTCGTCTGTAGCGTCATCGATGGATGATGATGCAAGGTTGTTTTCGGCAAGTTTTTCGGAATAAATGGTTTCTTTTTTTTCAGAAGCAGAGCTAGAGCTTGTTTCTTTAGAATCAGAAACTTTTGCTTCCGTGGAAGAAACATTGTCATTCGAGATTTCATCAGTAGAAGCCGATTCAACTTGTAGAACATCTTGTGCAGAAGTTGTGGACTCTGTTTTGTCGTCCTCGACTTCCTTGCTAATCAATTCGTCACAGAATTTTCCATGGAGCTCATCAATGGATTTCTTCGCGGCTTCGTGAGATTCGAAATTTATGCAGGCAAAAGGTCGAGAGAGGTGGTCAACTGAGTGGTACAAGCTAGTGATAGTTCCCATTTTTTCAAAGACTGAACGTAATTCTTTCTCAGTCCAGCTGGGGTTAAAATCTTTGACGTAAATGTTGGTAAAGTTTTTCGCCTTGCCATCACCCTTCTTTTCGCGATTCAAAAACAGCATGACCTCAATGCACTTGTTCCCAAGCTTGTAACCGTTCATTTCCTTGATCGCTTCGGCAGCTGCCTCGGCATTTGCGTAATGAACAAACCCATAACCTAGACTTTTTCCGTTTACGTCAGTAGCTATTTTACACGACAAAATCGTTCCAAATTTGTAAAATGCGTTGTGTAAATCTTTGGTTTCAATCGATTTTTCGATGTTACGGATGTATAAGTTGGAATCATTCTTCATACGGATTGACGGGTCGCGTTGGGACCACATAATTCTGCATGGAGTGCCTTCAATCAAAGAATAATTTAGTTCCTTAATTGCTTTTTCCGCATCAGATAAAGAATGATAATTAACGTATCCGTATCCCAAACTGTTTCGAGTTTGCACATCTCTGCATATTTTAATAGAAGCAACAGGTCCAACAGTGTTAAAAATCGTGTATAAAGTTGTTTCGTTAACAGAGGGTGAAAGGTCACCTACAAACAGCGAGGTTGAAGCTACATTTTGTAAATTAAATCCACTACTCGACATCTTTTTTGACTATATAAATTAGGAAACGAAAAAATTAGGAGACAAACTAGTTAATATCCAGAATATTTTGTTTTTATTTTATTTTTTATTATTAGATAAATTTTAGTATTTTTTAATCTCGGCATCTTCATTGGAACAATTCTAGTAGCTATTCATCCAGTTACGCGTGTCTAAGTCGACACTCCGCATGTTAGACTCTAAATTCACATAACTCTTTAAAATTTCCATCTTTTTCCACAATCTAAACACGTAACGTACGACGTCATAGGCTCGTCACTGCTTCTTGTTTGTAATTGGTAATATGTAGTGTTGTGGCTTTTGCATTTCCCGCACATAAATTGTCCTTTCAATTGTTTCCTGTTGCGTAACTCCCAATCTGACTGCGAAGCTTGCATTGCTTGGTTAGCTTGATGCTTTCGCTCAGCTTTTTTTTCATCACTTGCCATGTCTAAAGAAGTCATCTCGACCAAGGCTGACGGCAAAATCAAGTTTTGGTAAACACGTTCGTTGAAAATTGGGTTGCTTTTATCCCCTAAATTGAAAGTAATGGAGCGGATCTGTCCGTTGTAATTATCCAGGCTGTTGCCTTCTACAACATATTTTTGCCAACACACGGTTTCGATTTCCGTTACTATGTTTTCGAGCTGCTTTTTGCAAATTAAGTTGACAAATTCGCCGCTGCATCCACTGACAAACTTTTTATAAATAAATTTTCGTAAATTATTGCGTTTCACGTCTTCGCATAGCTCGCCCAAAAAAATAGATTTTTCAATGTCGACACATCCCTTGTGTGTACACTTCACAGCTTCAGTCTGTATCTCCTCACGCTCATCGCTCAAGAGATTCTCGTCCGATGATTTACGATCAATCTGAGAATCTATGTTATCGTCGTTTTTTTCAATGCCAACTGTCTTTTCATTTTTATTTTCTTTTGAACAAGTTTCTTGTTCTTGATCTTCAGCTTTTTTTTCTATATTTTCTTTCTTCCTCTCGTTTTCATCCATATAACAACTTGATAATATTTTCTGTGCCAGCACGGAAACCTTTACATCGTGATATTTAGCTAAGTTTTTGAGAAGCTGTTTATAACTTGAGTTTTTTTCGATTTGTGTTCTAACTAAGCCTTGATTTAAGTCACTTAAATCATTAAGTATAGTAATTAACTTTAATTCATTTTTTTCCCCCTTTTAATATTTTAAACAAGAAAATACTTACTTTTCGATTTTTGAACAACGAATTTAATGATTCGAACAAACAAATTGCACTCTTGTCCATGGCGTGTATCCATACTGTTTGAACTCGACTATAATCTTATACACTATAAAAGGAAAATAATACTAAGAAAATGCACTTTTTATTAGTCACAAAAGTTTGTTTTTTTCTTTTAAAATAAAAAAAAAGTGTTGTGCACTTAACGAAACATGCTGCCAAGGACACAAAAAATAATTAATAAATGAAAATTAAAAATAACTTTTCTGGTAAATTTGAAAGTAATCAAAATTGATAAAAGTGCTTAAAATAGCTGAATACAGCGTAGATCACCATAAATGAGCACTCAAACAGTCATTCCTAGTAGAATGTAAGTAGGTTTATTTTACATATCCGCAGGATGTTGCAAACATATCGAACTAAACTCAAATCGGCAACCCAGGGGCACTCGTTGTTAAAAACAAAAGCTGATGCTTTGACAATGAAAAACAGAACATTAAAAGCCGAAGCTGCAGATCTAAAAAACTCGTTGGAAACAGAAATAAACAAAGCGTATTATAAGTTAGCAAAAGTAAACTACTCGACTGAATTTTCAAACAATTGGTCTCAAGCCATCATCCAGTCTGTTAAAAATGCTTCTACAACGCTGGTTCGTAACGTGGAAAACGTTGCTGGAGTTAAGATAAATAACTATGAGCTTTTGATTGAAAAAAACGAACTTTTGGATAACAGAGGGCTAATAAGAGGGCAAAACACGTTGATCGAGCTCAAAGAACAGTTTACTAGAGTCTTGACTTTACTAGTGAAGCACAGTTCACTCGTGCGGTCTCTTGAATCGATTAGTCGGGAATTGAAACAAACTAATAGAAGAGTGAATGCGTTAGACACAGTAATGATTCCAAATCTGCAAATGAACATAAACTATATAACAAAAGAACTAGACGAACTCGAGCGAGAAGAGTTTTACAGACTGAAAAAAATCCAACAAAAAAAACAAAGTGACAAATTTGAACTTTAATGAAAGCCGCTGGCCAATTTCCGTTTTAAGTGATAGTGAGATTCGGTATTCTATCTTAAAAAGTAAGTTCTAATGACTAAAAAAAAACCTATCACCACTAAAGCTGCCAGTATCGACGTTCTTTTAGTATTTAAGCGCTCTATGGTGTGCATCAGCTGATCAGCTCGTTTGGTCGACAACTTGAAGTAATTCACTGTGTTGTAGATTTTTCTCGAAAGTTCATTTTGTCTTTTGAACGAATTCAAAATTTGCATAGCTTGAGTTGCTGACTCGTCTGTCATGTTGATGCACACGTGCAGGGCATCTAGTTTTTTGATTTCTTCCAGCTCCGAATTATGCGGGTTAAATTTTGTTCTGTAAGTGGTGTTGCCACAACGATTGATTTGCGCGTGTTTAAGATCCATTATTTGGTTTTCTAAGTTTTTTCTAAGTAGTTTTACCTTATTGATTGTGTTTGAATTGTACGGAATCTTCAAGACTATGGATATTAAACTTTTCTGCAACTGGGTTGCCTGAGCAATCAATTGATCAAGCACGTCTGAGTCTAAAATCTGAGTACTGTTCAAGTAACTGACAACTTTGTTTTCTAACTCATCTATCTTTTGTCTAAAATCATCGAGCTGAGACTTGCCATCATTCATCTTAACTTTATTATTTATTTTGATTCTATTATTATTTCAAATAAAATAAAATCAATTATTCGCTCTCTGGTCTGTCATTATACATGTTGGTAAACAAAGTTCTTTTAGTCAGTAAACTATATTGTTTTCAGTCTTTTTTTCTATGGTGTTGTTCTTTATTATAGCTTTACTGAAATGAAAAATCCAGTCGTTTTTTTCTTTTTCGTCATTCGCTATAAACATGATTTTTCTGTCGTCTGTGTATAATTCAAACCCAAATTTATGCATATATTCTGGTGTGCAAGAAATTTTGACAAATGAATCTATGGGTAAAATTTCGCTTTTGGAAGAATCTTTCTCGTTAGTTTTGAACACTAGCAAGTGACTGGAAGTCAAAACTACCCAGCGCTTACGCCATTCTAGCATGTATCGACTTCGTTTCAGCAACCAGCCATTAATCAAAACCTGATCCAGGTTATACAGTTTGTCTTCTGAATCAAGCGTAGAATCTGGTACGGAACTGTGATTCATAAAAGAAAATTATTACTAGTTGATTAATTATTTCAGTCTGATTTTTAGATAATTAATCAAAAAATTTTATTAATGTTTTGGGTAGCAGCTATAGCCTTGTTAATTGTGAAATGCGGTCCTTCAAATAAGGAAATCGGAAAAAGATCAGAAGTGTTAAGTAAGCTAGATTGCAACAAATTCCATGTTAGTGACTGGAACTAATACCGATGACAAAAATCGAATGCAGCAAGCTCGTCGTGTTATTAATAAATTTATTCCTAATAGTAAGTTAAAATAATACTATATTAAAATATTAAAATTTTAGAACCGGCAAGTGACGTAAGTGTCGCATTAGTTACAATTTACTTAGGAAAACTCGATAATCAAAAATAACCTTAAAGATTCACATTTGTTCGAGATCATAAACAAGGTAAGTGCATAATTGAACTAACGACTTACTAGTACGTGGTAATTTACCGGCCAGAATATAAAAACGAAAAGGAATTGAACATAAGCTTCAATAATACCCCAGAACTGCCTAGCAGCAAGCCAAAGACTGCACAGCGTCAAGTTTTCACAGAAAATATTAATACAAAAAAAAACGTAATTAAAGAAGCAGCCAGACAGATGAGTATTTTCACGAAGAAATATGATCCAAAGAATGCGAAAAATAAAAAAATAATAAAAAATAATTATATAATTTCAGGTCCAATAAATAATTTTGGTTCCGTTTCTTAGTTTTTTTTGCTCTAAATCTATAAAAAATTTTAATTTATTAATAATTATTTAATTATCAATATTCAATGAGTCAAGAACACGAGCAAAACAATAAGAGTGAAGTACAAAATACTCAATACAACGAAAGTTATGTAGAGACAAACAATGGCAACGAAGAAAACGATGACATTGTTTACATTAAATCTTTTGACGAATTGTCTTTAAAAAAAGATTTATTAAAAGGTATTTACAACTACGGTTTTGAAAAGCCTTCGGCAATTCAGCAATGTGGTATTCAGCCCGTTATTGAAGGTCACGACGTCATAGGACAGGCCCAATCTGGTACTGGTAAAACCGCAACTTTCGTTATTGCCATGCTCCAAGTTATTGACGAGACTTTAGACAAACTTCAAGGATTAATTCTAGCGCCTACAAGAGAATTAGCTGCTCAAATTCAACGTGTGACTGACGGTATCGGTACCTTCTTAAACATCAGCTGCATCACCTGTATTGGTGGTACACACACTTCTTACGACATTGAAGCGTTAAGAAAAGGTGTGCACATCGTGGTAGCTACTCCAGGACGTATCAGCGAATTAATGAGACTTAAGAAGTTCCCATACCAGGACTTATCGGTCGTCGTTATTGACGAAGCTGATGAAATGCTTTCAAGAGGTTTCATCGACCAAGTAACCGACATATTATCTTATATCGACCAAAACAAATCCGGCAACATTGTTTTAGCCATGTTCAGCGCCACCATGCCTAAAGAAATTCTTGCTTTGGCAGAAACTGTACTTGAAAATCCCAAGCGTATTTTAGTTAGAAGCAGTCAATTGACTTTAGAAGGTATCAAACAGTTCTACGTTAACACTGAAAACGACGAACATAAATACTCGGTCTTGACCGAGCTCTACGAAACCATTGAAATTCAGGCCTGTATCATCTATGCCAACTCTAGAAAGAGAGTAGAGGACTTAGCTATGAAAATGACCGAAGACAACCACACCGTCTCCTTCATTCATGGTGATATGCCCCAAAAGGAAAGAGAAGCTATCATGGAGCAATTCAGACTCGGTTCAACTCGTGTTCTCATCACCACTGACTTACTCGCCAGAGGTATTGACGTTCAAACTGTTTCACTTGTTATCAATTACGACCTACCCTCCAATTATGAAAATTACCTTCACAGAATCGGACGTTCCGGAAGATTCGGTAAGAAGGGAGTTGCCATTAACTTTGCCAGCCGTAACGATATGAACATTATTCGCGGACTCGAGCAATTTTATCAAACTCAAATTCAACTACTCATAAATCCAGAAAATTAAATAAGGGTAAACTTTATAATTTTCGCACACTGGTTGAACTTTTTTGGTTGATGCAGTTTTTATAATTTGTAATATACGATGTAACTATACCAAAAAAAGAAATCTTAAATAAACATTTTTTTCTGAATTTGAATAAAGCTCAAAGATTTATAATGACAACAAAATTTTTATTATTTCTTTTACGTGACTGAAACTCGTAGCTCAAAATGCGCCCGCCGTGATCGATTAATAGCTAGCTTGTTTTTCGCAGATGTAGCAGTAAAACGGTTTTTTTTGCTGAATATTGTCTATTTTGATTTTTCTCGCGATCTGCTTGCAGATCACTGTCCATTGCAAATCTTCACGCTGAAACAGCTGCAAGCGCGTCGACGGGTTACTGTAGCTGAAACAAATATACACACCGCGGTTTCTCAACACGCGGTATATATTATTCAACATGTTTTTAATGTCGGATAGCGCGTTGTCGCTAGAAATAACGCAATCAAAAGTCCCCTTGTCTAAAACGACGTCGTAAATGTCGTTTTCGAAATCAGACATGTCGCGCACGTCAGCCACTTTGTAGTCACCATTGGGGTTAAGTTTCGATTTTATGTTGATGACGACGTCGCTGAAATCGATGTTGGTGATTCTACTGTAGCCCTCGTTGGCGAGTTCAATTTCTAAATAACTCATTCCACAGCCTACGTGTAGAATTTGAACGTTTTTGTTCGCCAAATACTCTTTCACATAGGGCTTCAAAGACGTCCATATCCCGTACCACTCAAACACATACGGGTCGTTTTCATATCGCTGATTCCAGATTGTTTTCAACGAATACTAATAAAATACTGCACAGCAACTCGTTCACTTACATCATGCATTTATTCAATTACGATTACTTGACAAAGCGGTGTTATGTGCTTTAATATATTTAAATATTTTATACTTTTTAGAATTATTTTCTATTTCGCCGGCTTTTCGGCTGAGAAAAATTTCGCGCAACCTAACTGCCTAATACTCAGAGCGCGCTTTCATCTAAAATGACATACTCAGATTTTTCTCTTGAAATGTTAGATTTGCCTTTCCGAGGTTGAACTAATGTTCGGATCCCTCGGCAGGCTTGTTTGTACTGCTGATCTTTTTGTATTTTAGTCAAAACCACTTCAGGCTCAGCTTGTTTACTGAACGACGAAGCGTCATTCCTAGCCTTGTTTTCGTACTTACTGATAAATTCAATCGTACGATTGAAACTTTCATCAGTTATTTTTTTGTCAGTTACGATACGAACGGCTTTTTGCTTGTCAGTAGGCAGCTCGTTGATAAATTGGTTTAAGTCCTCCATGTCATAATCATTGTTTTTCAATTCAAATGACGCAAACGAGTTTTTGTCGCCGTTGCGTGACAAACACCGGTAAGAAGAGCTGTCGTTAAAATTGTTTAAAAGGCTCTTCTCGTTATTACTGCAAGGGCAATCTTTATTTGCGTTAATCTCGTTGAGCTTACGCAGATTTTCTACTGTCAGCCCTGAAATACTAGTTTGTCTAAATTCAAAACAGCCAGTTTCTGCGTTGGAGCGAGACGCTGCGCCATCGAGTTTTTTATTAACTGTCTTACAGTTTGTGTCGCTGACCTTAGAATCACTTTCAATTTCTAGGTCAACTTCTTCAAAGTTGTCGAACGAATTACTACTTTTTTTGGGCTCATCGAACCTAAGCCTCGATTTTTTCCAAATTAAATCAACCAAGTCGGTGCCAAGTTCTTTTTCGTAGTTCACCGTTGACATGATAATGTCGCTAACTTCACTACCAGAACAGTCGAGTTCGTCATACTCATCGTTCATTAGCAGGTTTGTTACGTAACGCTCTTCTTCAGACAACTCACTACAAGGCACTTCAAGCTCACTTGTAAATAACTTGTCTTTCAATTTAGCGTCTAAATTGTTTGCTTGCACAGTAATTAGTTTATATTGCTGGGGCAATCGACTCTCGTCGACAAAATGTTGAGAGTAATCATAATCATCGTCAGGAAACTCTTGAGGAGAATCCAAATACGTTTTTTCAATATCTGACATTTTAGATATTAAAAATTCGTAAAAATTACTCGAAAATGACTTTTTTTTTCTTCTAAAAAATAATTTTTTTGAATTAGTTTGATTTTTTGCTTAATTTCAGAACGCAACTGCCACGTTCGCTCACTCTTCTTCTTCTTTTAAGTATTCTCTACTCAATTTATCAGCTATCACATTACCTTCAATTCCTTTGTGACCTTTTACATGTAACAACAAAACGTTTGGCAACAGAATAAGCAGTTCAACTATTTGATTTAGTAAATCTTGATTGGCTTGATAATTTCCAGTGCAATGGAGCCCCATTCGTTTTTTGCGATAGAAGTCGATTCCATTGATACTATACTCGCTATCAGTATAAATCTTAGCATGCACATCTTCGCCGTACTTGCTCTTGATATAGTCTAGTGCGCGTAAAATTGCAGTCAGTTCAGCACTGTTATTAGTTCCTCCGTCCAACTTTCCGTAAAAGTCAGGTATGTCAGGAATTTCAAAATGTATACCGTACCCAGACTTTGAATTCAACTGACCATTGTTTTTACAGCTCCCGTCTGTGTAAATCACCAACGTGCTGTCTTTATTATGTACCATCGTAATATTGAGCTAAAATAACTTTAGATAAGTGACTTTTCTGAGTAAAACCTGAAAGAAAAAAATTTATACCAAATGCACATTTGACATGAAAATATTATAGGTCAAAAAAAAATATTTATTATTATTTAACTTTTGGTTAATACATTTTAAGAAACACATTTGGTTTCTCTGCTTTGCCTCATGATGGCCGGTGTAGTTGAACAGCAAGATCCTGTAGAGACCAACAATGAGGAATCCAGTGTCAGCATCAAAACAATAGGGGTAGATATTCCAATCGAATATTTAGACAACAAAGCGATATACATTTCTTTGGAGAGAGTTACTAAAATAATCAACATTCCTGCCGACTGCAGACAGTTGCACATACATGCCTGTTTGTTAGATTCCATGAACGGCTTGGAAAACAACAATTTGTATGAACTAGATTTATATCAGAACAAAATTACTGAAATAAAAAATATCGCCCATATGACGAATCTAGTCAAGCTTGATCTCTCCTTCAACAAAATTCCTACACTCGTCGGACTGCCCAAACTTGAAAACCTTAAAATTTTTCACATAAGCAATAATAAACTCAAGTCTCTTCAAGGTTTGATAAATTTTTCAAATCTCACGATTTTTGACGCTGGGTGCAACGAAATAGATGACGTGTCTGACCTAGCTGAATTAGAACATCTCGAAGAGCTGTGGCTTGGCTGCAATGTTTTGCGAGCAATGACTCTGCCAAGAACATTTAAATATGCAACATCCATATCGCTGGAATCGAACAAAATTAGAGAATGGAATCGCGAAGACCTCCTGAAATTCAAAAACGTGAAAAACTTGTTACTTTCTAAAAACAAGCTAAAAGAAGTTCCAGAATATATAGACGAACTGACGTCTTTAGAAATACTAGACATATCTTATAATAAAATCACCAGTTTAGAAAATTTGAAAAAATGCAAGAAATTAATTGAAATTTGGGCGAACAACACCACTATTGAAGATCTAGAAGCATTAGCCGGGCTCAAAGAATTGGAAAATTTAAGAGTGGTAAGTACCGAAATTGATCAAAATTTATTAGCTCTATTTGGAATTTACGCCTCTGCAGAAAAAACTGCGAGAAAATTACGCCAAAATCATTCATGACTATCTGCCCCGTAAGTTTTTACATACGATATTTTTTAGAAATCACTTCTTTGGATGGAGAGTAAGTTTTTATTTGACCCGTAATTTCACCGTTCTGTAAAAGATAAAAACGACGAAAACCACAAATAATTATTAAATATTTTAAAAATAATTTTACTGGTTAGAAAACCGCAAAAAAAGACCTTTTGGACTGATACTGCTTATTAAAGAATTACAAAATGTGTGTTGAGTAATCATGGGTATTTTAGAAGTGAGTACAATCAATTTGCTTATATATAATTTTAGAGAATTAAAGAAATTGAGTTTGAAATTTCACGTACTCAGAAAAACAAAGCGACTGAATATCACTTAGGTCGACTAAAGGCTCAGTTAGCCAAACTTAGAACTGAGCTGATGAGTGGTGCGTCGACAAGCAAAGAAAAAGGAGAAGGATTTGATGTACAGAAACATGGAGACGCTCGAATCGCGTTAATCGGTTATCCATCAGTAGGCAAATCAACCCTACAGCATTGTCTGACGGGCGTGAGAACTGCCATAGCGTCATATGAGTTTACAACGCTGACATGTGTGCCAGGTATAATAAAATATAGGGACACAACGCTTCAGTTATTAGATTTGCCAGGTATAGTAGAAGGTGCAGCGAATGGAAGAGGCCGTGGGCGTCAAGTTATTGCTGTGGCACGCAGTGCCGACATAATATTAATGGTTTTAGACGCCACAAAAGACGCTGAACAGCGACAGCGTTTGGAGTACGAGCTTGAAACTGTGGGCATCCGACTAAACAAATCAATGCCCAACATCACAATAACACGAAAGGCGCACGGTGGAATTCTGTTCAACTCAACAGTACCTTTGACGCGCATGAATCAAAAATTATGTCAAACAATACTAAATACGTATAAGATATTCAACGCTGATGTAATATTCAGAGAAGACTGCGGTCCTGAAAGTCTTATCGACGTTATTGAGGGAAACAGAAAATACATAAAATGTCTATACGTCTATAACAAAATAGATATGCTAAGTATCGATCAAATTGACGCTTTGGCAAGGTCACCAGATTCTGTTTGCATTAGCTCAGAAAGAAAATGGAATCTAGACCAGTTGTTACATGTACTATGGGGTTACTTAAACATCGTTCGAGTGTATACAAAACGAGCATTGTCTGAACCAAACTTTGAAGAACCAATCATATTAACATTTCAGCGAGGAGGTGCCTCAATTAAAAATCTCTTGCCTTACATTCACAAAGACCTGCTGAAGAGTGCTAAAAGCGCTATGGTGTGGGGAACCTCAGTTAAGTTTTACCCGCAACAAGTAACGCTAGACCACGTCTTAGAAGACGAAGACGTCGTCCAAATAATAAAGAAGAAGACTGAGTAAGCAGCTTACAGACCAAAACGGCCTTCGCACGCAGTTTCGAGCGAATTTTCGTCCGAAATGACCACATAGTTATGCAGGTTTGTCGGTCTGCAGAGAACCATCTGGTACGCGTCTTTGTTCAGCCCGTAGTAATGCTCAATAACGTTTTCGATTTTATAATTCCGATTTTTGTAAAATTTTATTGCTCGACCATTTGTCTGATCAACAAATAAATCAACGTACGTTGCTCCCAAAGCAAACGCAGCTTCTTCAAAGTAGCGCATTAAATTGTGCGCTACACCCGTACTTCTATACGGGTAAGTAACAGTCAAAACACTAATGTGAGCTTTGGGCATTTCTCGGCAAGTCCACATGACTGTTCCAAGCAAATATCCAACAATTTCTCCATATTCGTCGATAGCTACGCGAGATCCTAGATAATTTTCGATAGCGTAACTTAGATAAAACGATGTATCAAACACAAATGTATGATCATCCAGGTTTACTTCGTACAGTTTTGAAATGTCATCAACTCCAAAAGGCTTATATCTTATTTTGTTCACATCGACTTTGCACTTGCTTACATCAGCCAAAACTTTTTGTGAAAAAAAATCAATCGACGCTAATTCTTCAAAGCCACTCAACTCTGTTTTTGGCATCAGTGGCTGAATTAACCGTTTAAAAGAGCGCTTAAAAAAATAAATAAATAATAATCGTAGTAACAAATCCTAAAGGCAGATGCGAGTCTACTTAAATAGCTAATCACGACATGAACGATGATGAAAAAAATTATCAATCGTCGGGTAATGATACTTTTGTAAATTATTATGCAGAGCCGGAAACAACCAGTGACTGTTCGTCCAAACCGCTTAAAATCTATAAGTGTAAGTTAAATTTAAGATATTTTGTATAGGCAATTCTGCCTTTCTTGCGAACGAATCTGGCATAAATTGTTCGCTCTATAGATTAAACATAGCCCATTACATACGAGTTAAAAAAAACCAAACCAAAATAAAAAAAAAAAAACTTGAAAATATCACTAATCAAATCAACAATTACATGTCTGGGCTGTTCAAGCAAGTGTTGATTTTTTCAAAACTGCGGAACCATGCATTAGTCACGTTTATAGACGTTTTCAACGCTTTACAAATGTACGATCACAATCTGACTAAAAAGATTCTTACAATGAATAGTACTCAGATTTCGGACGTGTTCAAGGATTTCATTTATTCAGACGGCCTTTTGCAGTATGCGAAGAGCTTTTCTAAAACTAGATGCCAAAAAACAGAAGATTTCACACAATTAACAAAGACAGACCTGAAAATATCGAAAACGTATCTTGACGTTGTGGCCGAACGGCTGTTCGAACATTATAAAAAACATCCAAGCATAAACGAGATTCCCGCGCTATTTTCTTTGGACTTTTACAACGATGCAGTTTCAATGCCTGCAAATACTGCAACTGTTCTAAAAAACGAAGCTTTATCCGTAAAAGTCAAATCAAGGAAGGAAACCCCGGGTCTTACGGAGGCGTCTAATATACTTATCAATTTGTGCAGAGCAAAATCTGATTTATCGTTTTTGGACATAGACCATAAGACCTTTTTCACGTTGAGTAACGTGCAGGGCCTAAAAAATACACAATCTACGCTGCTTCAATACTTACAGCAAAAAAACCAAAACATTATTTTTGATAGCGACCCCACTTTATATCTGTTTGAAGATTTGCCGATTTTGTATCCGGAATCGTTTGATTTGTGGTACCCTATTCCATCGCATTTAGAATCATATTTAATATTGTCAAAAAACAAGACGAGTATTATAAACTCAGAAAGATACACTAATGAAGGCTCACAAGAATACAAAAGAAATATGCAGAAAGAACTCAACTTGCTGCTAGAAATATAGCGGGCTTAATAACAAAGCTTTTCGGTTCAATTATTATATGCAAAAAAATAATAGGCAAAAAATTTATTTTAAACTGCAAGTAAATTTGGAAACAAAAATTTGGCTGATAATCCAAACTACAAAATGAATAATAATGATAAAAAGTTTAATCTCACAGAAGGTTCTGTTAGTCTTCACAGCGTGAATTTAATAGGCAGTTCTGACTTACCCACAGATAAAGAAGATGAAACTGTGTTTTATAACAGTGCACAAGTGTTTAATAGAGATTTAACGTTATTAATAATAAAGTGTTATGCAGAAAATGTCATTCAAAGTAAGATAGAAAAATACGAAAAGTCACATGACAGAACTTACATGCCTGCTATTTTCGAGGGGCTAACGCTCTGTGAAGGTTTGGCAGCGTCTGGGCTTCGCTCAATGCGATGGGCCAAAGAATTGCCTGCCAGCTATGTGAGAAAAATTGTCACTTGCGATTTAGACCCTACTGCTGTCGCAACTGCTAAGCTGCAACACGACTTGAACGGAATTCCAGCTTCATTGATGGAAATTCAGCAAGGGGACATTAACTACTTACTTTTCAAAAATAAATATGAAAACAATATCAAATTTGATGTTATTGATCTTGATCCATACGGCAGCATTGCTCCATTTCTCGACAGTGCAATATCCAACATTAAGGACAGAGGTCTGCTTTGCGTCACCTCGACTGATATGTGCGTACTTGGAGCAAACATTCCTGAAGTTTGCTTTTCGAAATATTGTGGTACTGCCACCAAACGACCATTTTTACATGAAGCTAGCGTACGTATAGTTCTAAACGCAATGCGAGTAGTGGCAGGAAAATATGGAAAATTCATTAAACCACTGATAAGTTTGTCAGTAGACTTTTACGTTAGGATCTTTGTTTTAGTTTTGAATAAGCCTTCACTATGTAAATCTAACGCTTACCAGACAGGGCTCGTGAGAAATTGCGTTAACTGTTCTTGGTATGAGGTTCAAGGCTT
This sequence comes from Dermatophagoides farinae, assembly GCF_024713945.1. NCBI lineage: Eukaryota > Metazoa > Arthropoda > Arachnida > Sarcoptiformes > Pyroglyphidae > Dermatophagoides > Dermatophagoides farinae. The sequence continues at coordinate 154,935 of NW_027461522.1, read as the reverse complement.
GGGTGACGCTTGCACATTGTTGAAAAAGAAGGAAAAAAACAAAAAACGTCGCTTAGGTAAGCAAAATAAGGAAGAAGAAACCGAGGAACCGATCAAACCAGAGTCTGTCACTCCTTTTGAGCCAATTTTAGGTTTCCGCAACCTACCTCTGGAAGCTGCTTACACCGTTGCGCGTTTTCAAACAAAAACCAATGCTGACAAATGTCCTGAATGCAATAATAAAACCGAACTTACGGGGCCTATGTACACTGGTCCACTGCACGATCAGGAATTCGTGTCCCAAGTAATCGCTGAAATCAGTAAAATTAAGCAGTTTTCAGACAATGTCGACACTTCTTTTAACAATCAGCATAAAATAGAACGCCAAAACATAAATGTAGTTACTGACGACTCTAATGACAGAAACAAACTAGTGGACAATGTTAAGAATCGTTTTAACTCCGACAAACAAACTTTTGTTTTCACTCATCTGTCCAAAAAAACTTTTCCGAAAATTTCTGGTTTGCTTAACGTTATCAAGGAAGATTTAGACGATATTCCGCTGTTCTACAATTTGCCCTTGATATGTAAAAATATGAAACTGTCAGTTCCCAAGCAAAAATTGCTTTTGAGTGCGTTGCTGAACATCGGCTACAGGATCGGACTGTTCCACAGAGAACCCTTGAGCATAAAAACAGATGCCCCATTTTTCGTACTTAAGGACTTAATTCATTACTGCATAGAATTCACCAACCCGGCTGACGCTACAAAAGATTACAAGTACAGATTGCCGAAAAAATATTTTATCCCTACGATTCACGAAAAATTCAACGCTGAGCAAAAAGTCCTAAAATTCGTGGCGAATCCAGAAAAAAACTGGGGCCCGGCTCGGCGAGCAGCTAACCCCAAAAAAAATTCTGAATAGTCTTTAAGCTAACTTTTCCAACGTTAAACTATCAATCAGAGTTATTAAAAGTGGGTGCTGAAGCACTTTTTCCATTGTTTCATACAGAGGACGTTCCACGGGCTTTAGACCTAGTTCGATATACAGTTTTAGTAAATTTATCAAGATCCCGTTGCAAAATAATATTGGATCTGACAGTTCAAGCAAGTTTTTCTCGCTCTAAAAATTATCAGTTGGTTAAAGGATTTTAACTTACGTATTCAACGAAGGAAAACACTCCAGCTTTTATTTCTTGCAATGTATTTTGCTCTTCTTCACCTGTAACTTCCAAACTAAGCATATGTTTCAGCACGCAAACTAGAAAGCTTAGTGTAGATTCTGATAAAAAAGTATTTGCGACTTTGCTTTGTGAGAGACCCACAATGAATTCTTTCACATAAAGTAAAACTTGATCTTTACTTTCTTTTAGTAACCAACATATGTGGTTGTACACGCTAGAATTTGCCGCGTCAATTCGCAATAAATCTATACAGAAAAAGAAACTATCTACTGCGTACTGTTTCAATATGCTTTTTTCTGCCAGCAAAAAACCGTAAAAATCCCACGCGTGCATATTTTTCAGGTCTTTGGAAATATAATCTTCGACATAATTTAGTTCTTCTTGTAAAACTTTATGTTTTAACGCAGAATCAGTACAATTAGAATATAAAATTCTACGAAAATTCCACGCCTGGTAGCATTTCGCTCCTTTTTCTAACACTAGGTTGGAAAACTGCCTAAGTTCGCTTAGGGACGGATTCTGAGCTTCAATTAATGTCAAAAACTTATTCCAAGCATAATAGTTTCCCGGAACAGTAATTAAAATAGCCTTTATCTTTTCTATAGATGTTGTATTTTCAAGTACTTCTAATTTATCAACAACTTCTTGACTAAGCATTTTGGTTTCTTTTGTAAATGCTCATGAATGAACTGTGTTTGCTTTAAATAAATAAATTATTATTTTTTTTTTTTAAAAAAAACTGGGTGTTACTTTAATTAAATTGAACTAACCACAATATAAAATTGTCTAAAAACTCAACGTGAGAATTGATCACACGTTTTGAATTACATTTACATAAGAATATACGAAAGATCTTAACACTTGTGTTTAACCGGCTTAAACCAATCGATTTAATATAGTTTGAAATGCAATGAATGAATTTAGTTATGTTGTGATTTTTGACGATATCGCAGATAACACAATAGGATTTAAAAAGTGGAACTCTAAAGCAAAATTACCAAGAAGGGATAGTTTGAATTATAAAAATGACATAGACAAAGGTTACCACATTTTTAAATCGTTTCCGCTAGTGATAATTTTGGGCTACAATGAATCTGAAAAACAGGTTGATACATCTTGCTCGGTCGATTTTGTTTCAACGCCGTGTCAAAATAATTTCTGCTCTCGAATACATAGTTTAACACACCGAAACTTCGTGGATTTTGTTTGCTTAAACCTGTTTAACAACCTGAGTTCAATTGGTTTAAACAGTTTTTCAACAGACAAAGGCGTGTCTGAATATCTTCAAGAAAACAAATCAGCCGTGATGACGGCGTTCGAACTTTTATTCACGTCGAAAGGAAAATATATTGGGCTCAACACTAATATATGCGCCGCACTTATCCCTCCTAAAACTTCCATGTCGTCTGACTTTTTTAAGAGCATTTCTGGTAAAATATTTCGGCAAGAACCGCTAAAGATCAGTCCATTTGGTAGTGAGAATGCAATTTCCGACAGTAAAGGAGGTATAATGAACCTAGGTCGTACTGTGTGGCATATGTCCAACCAATGTTTAGAACTTGAACAACCAACTTTAAGTAACTTATCGCCCGTCTTTAAAGAAGATAATATTTATTTCCGAATCAAAGAAACTATTTCTGGTTTTGGATATTTTACTCCTATAAACAAACTAACCACGGTTAGCATGTCATTGTCCGGAGAGTGTGAAGTTTTATCGGCATTGCCAAAATCGATAGAGTTTGATCTTGTTTTTAATCTTGGCAAGTTCGTTAAAAAAAGCGATTGGTACTGGAGCCAACAGCTCACTCAACTAACTGATAATTTCTTAAGCAAAAGCTTGTATTTCAAACCCTGCTACGGACTTCAAACGTTGGTACGCTACTCTGTAAATATTATCTCAGGCTTCAATCTGCCTATCAAACTGACAATGGAAAAAAACGCTGACGCGTCTTCCGATCTTACTAAATATACCATTAGTCTAGTACTAGCCAATAATGCAGACTTCCCAAACGCATATTTAGACAGACCTTTTGAATGTGAAAAGTTATTGTTAGTCTTTAACATGTTCGATGACATTCATCACGAAAAAGTAACGCAAGGTGACTTAGTCAAAACTCGTAATTCCACCGTGGTTAAGTGGACGTTAGATATATTAAGCAACACAAAAGCTCAATTTGTGTTTTTTTCGTCAAAAGCGTTCTCAACGGTGAAAATAAGTTTTGAAGCAATTAGCTTCTCCCTTTCTGGGTTTAGCATAAAATCAATTACTAATAAAGAAAGTGAAATAAAACCAAGAAAAAAATTAATACACATGTTGAAATGCAAAGATTTTGAAGTGCGACTCAGAGACTACAGCTCAAGTACATTATAAAGCATTATTTTCTTTTAAAATTAAATTTTGGCGTAAAACTAATTTAGAAAGTAAAAATAAAGCGATTAAGCATATAAAGAGTGAATGGGAAAATTTTTTTGTGAATATTGTCAAGTTAAGTTGTCTCATTCTTCTCCCTCGGGACGTAAGCAGCACGATAACGGACGCAGACACATTATCGCGAAAATTGACTACTACAAAAGTAAGTTTGCCGCACATTCAACGTTAGATCTAATTCTGTCTCCACAGTTCGTGCCACCTAGCCATATCCCAGCTGAGATAGTTTACAACTTGCAAAAAATCTGTTCTTCAAACATGCTTCAGGCTATCATTCCAAACACTCACAGCAAAAAGTACATTGCATCTTTACGTTATCACTATAAGCAACGTACAGGAGGTGAGGTAAACATCAAAAACGAACCATACAACTCTGGGCAGTCAAAAAGTTATATGTATTCTACTCCCTACAACACACAGAAACACTAATTAAACATTTCTTTTATTACAAAAAAAACTGTAAAATATGTATTGGTACATAGTTTTTCTTTGTTAACACATTAGATAAGTTGTCTAGACAAGAAATCTATGTGGGATCAAATAAAAACAAGATTTTGCATGTGAAATTCATCTCATCTAAATTGAGGCTGGCTACTGCTCAAGCGGCAATTCTGCTGAATTAATGCTTTCGTATACGCATTTTTGAACAGATCGCATATATTCGCTTTTATTATGTATATATAGTTTGGCAGCTTCAGCGTTCGCCGGTGAATTCGGGTTTGGGTCTGTTAACAGCGACCTAACTGACATCAAAATGCCCTTAACGTCGTATATGGGACTCCATTCATTTTGTAGAATATCTAAGCATAGCAAGCCGTCAACGTAAACATTGGGGTGGAAAATTTTAGTCACAAATTTAACCACGGGTGGCTTATCAGGATAGTTTTCCGGGAACTTAATGGATAAGACAAAAATGCCGCCTTCCCATACGGTATCTTCTGGACCGAAAATCAAACCGTGCCATTGAGCCAGATTTTGCTTTAATGGATATGCATTTACGCCTGGAGGCGTATCGTTTTGTAGACTCATAAAATCTTTAATTAATCTTTTACGCTAGCAAAGCTGTTTTCCGTGAAACTTACGCTACGATCGTTTAATTGCACTACTTCATCTCCCGTAGTCATTTACTAAAATAATTTCAAATCTTCAATTATGATTAAATAAATTTTGGTTAACGCATGTTATTATAGTCTCTCTTTTGAAATTAATTAATGTGTTTATTATAAATTGATGTTTTTTTTTAATATAAAAGGTAGAATTAGTCCTATCCGTATTTTTACCACTTAATAGATCTAAATTAATATGGCATCACACACATAATTAAATATAAATATCAATTGGCAAGCTTTCGCATTTGCATCGATAAAACGCATGAATTTCGAAAATATTTTTCCTCAGTGTGATACTCCTAGAACGTATGGCAAAATCAACGCACTCAAAGAACTCATAAAAATTATCGTTTCACTTAATTCTGAAACGTTAAAAATCGAAAAAGTTCATAACCTCGTATTTTTTACTTATTTGACTGCTCTGATCGCTTCAGAGGATAAAGCTAAACAAAATCGCGTACTTTCTCATATTATTTCTGGCTATCATAACATTTTACGGATTATCGAAATTTACAGTCAGGATGCTCTGATTACTAAAGAACAAGAGGAATCAATTTTTATACAATCTCCCATGATTATTGACTATTTTAAAAAACTAAACAGCGATTTGACAGGTTTCAACGAATACGAATTACTCGACAAAAACTGCCTACTTGCTATATCATTTCGAACTTGTTTCAACAAAATACTAAATCTTATTAAACAAAACTGTGTTTTCAAAGAAATAATCGATATTTTATTCTCAACCTTTTGTATGATTTATTATTTAATATTTCGAGATCAAGATACGAAGATATTTGATTATGCCGTTATCTATAGTGGATTTGCTTCTCAAGAATTTAGTATAAGTGAATACAATGCTCTAGAACCAACTATTGCGAGTTTTAACGAGCTGGAACAGCTTTATTGTTTATACAATAAACAAGCAGACGTAAAAAATTATTTCATTGACGTTATCGACCTTAAAGACAAAAATGTAGAACTACTAGTAAAAATAATTGCTGCAGATCAAATCTTCTGCATCAGTGAGTTACTTATAGACGAAGTAACGAACGACAAATTGTTACATTTTTTAATTCAAAACTCAGAACGTTATGTAACTTTAGAATACGGAAAGTCGTACACTAACACGGACTGGACAATTAAAATCGACCAATTCAAGAACATATGGTTGAAAAATGGATATTTGGCGCAATACCCGCTGAGAAACCATCTTGATGCTGATAATGTTTGCAAACGGCTCGATTTAGTCGAGATTTTAATTCAAAAGAACGTTAAGGAGTTCGGTAAAAAAAAATTGAGAGATCTTCTTAAATTCAAATGCAATAAACCTTCTTTTGTTGAACAATGGTGGATCGACAGTGTAGAAGCATACACTCCTCCTCACTATGATGACTTCAACAACTTTTACGTCTGCTTATATGGAACCAAATACATTGTTTTCTTTGAAAACGAAGAAGCACTTGGAGATGTGGAAAAATCGAAATACTGCAAAAACTCGTACAATATGAGTTTGGAAAGTTGCAAAGAATTAATTAACGATATTATTGACGATAATCAAGAAAAAAACAAACGAATCGACATCGCCTTGATAATCTTAAACGCAGGCGATGCAATTTACATTCCAAAAAAAGTTTATCATGCCGTGTACACAAATGTTTTCAGCGTAGCTATAAGTCACTGGTGGAAAAACGAAGAAACACAATCATAAAAAAAATATATATTATTTACTTAAAGTTTAATAATTGTGAAATCGTCTATAATCCTCTTTATACCTATTTGAAAAAATTTTTTTTTCATTATATGTTTTAATAAGCAGTTTTGCGGTGAGAATATAGTAAAACCTTCTAAAAATTACGCTTACATTTGAAAACCTCAGTTAGAGACTTTGAAGCATGAAAAATGATTTAGAGCTTTCTCCAGACGTCGATATTTCGCAGCTAACGATAGATATCTTTCATCCAGATGAAATCAAAAAAATAAGTGTGGTAGAAATTACCAACTCTGAAATTTTCAAAAACAACGTGCCTGTAAAGTATGGCCTACACGATTCTAGGCTAGGTTTTTTTGGTAATGGTGAATCATGTGGATATTGTAACAAATACTTCAAATGCCCCGGACATTTGGGCCATATAAATTTAGCACTTCCGTTGTTTAATCCCCTTTTGTTTTCTGAACTGTTAGACCTACTCAAGTTGACTTGCTTAAAATGTTGCAGATTGAAGCTAACGGACATTGACAACGAATACCTTCAGCTATGTTTCAATCTGTTCCAAGCGAAAGAATATAGACTACTTGACGACGTGATTAAGCAGGGCAATATCTTGCGTAAATATCAACATTACCTTTCGACAGAAGAAGCAAAAGAGTTCAAAGTAAACGTAGAGCTGAACGAATTTCCCGAACACGAATTCGACAGGTCAAAATTTCTTGAGCTATTCCATCGAGCCAAGAACATTCATAGTAAAATATCAGCTGGAAACGACATAGCTAATTTCGCTTCGCTGATCGGCGAAAGTATCACTACAATTGAGTCGTGGAAATTTTTAAAATCAACTTTTTTCAAGGAAGCCAGCTCGAGCAATTGTCCTCATTGCGGCAACACTATTTCCATAAGTTACAAAGCAGCCGCTAATTTTTTTGACATCCAATTGGAGTATCAGTTTTCTCATCAGCCGCCATTTGAAGAACATACATTCCTTCAAATTCCAACGGAGTCGAGTGAAAACACCGGTGAATGCATGAAAGGAATTGAACAAGACATACAAAAAATAACAATCGCTCAAATTCATGCGGAAAAACAAAAAACTTTGGTTATTGGACGGAACAACAAGCGAATTGCTCGAGTTATGTTATCGTCTTATCAGGTGGAATCTATACTTAAAAAATTGTTTGCAAGCAAAGATAAAACACTCATCAACATGATGGTTCCCATTACTCAAAATACGTTGGAAAAAACTTTTTTTTACTACTCTATCCTGGTTCCTAGCAACAAGTTCCGCCCACTCGGTGAGAACATTGTATCTAGCGGAACGGGTAAGGTACTCCACCCGCACACCCAAGCACTTCAAAAAATCAGACGAACAAACAGTGATGTTCTCTTAATCTTATATACTCTTAGAGCTACTAATGAAAACTTACTCCTCGATTACGACAATGAATTGTTAGAATCTTGCAGTGAATTCAAGTTTTCGAAGCTTGACAAATCATCTATTACTGATTTTTATAACAAGGTTCACGGAAACTATAGTATTTTACATTCTCAAGTTTCAAAACTTCAGCAATTTGTCAACAGTTACATTGACGGCAACAAATCACAAGATAAATCTGCTCCTGCTGGCGTTCGGCAATGGCTTGAAAAAAAGAGCGGAGCCGTTCGTCAAAAGATGATGGGTAAAAGAGTAAACTATGCAGCGAGAACTATTATTGCTCCAGACTGTCAAATTGATACTAATGAAATCGGTATTCCAAAAGAGTTTGCAATGAAATTATCTGTTCCCATATTTGTAAATACACTCAATATAGACGAAGTTTGTCAAAGAATAAACAACGGTGCAACAGTATATCCAGGTTGCAATTTTTTAACTTACCCGTCGGGAAGAATCCTGGATTTTATTCGGAAGCCACTTAACGAAACTCAAAAAGCCAATTTGTGCAATGAAATACGTTCCAACCTCCAGGCATCCTTGGATAATCTTGACAAGATCGAAGGTAAGCCTTTCATACTTCGAAGACATTTGAAAAATGGAGACACTGTTTTAATGAACAGGCAACCGTCTTTGCACAAACCGTCTATTTTAGCGCATTTTGTTCGCGTTTTAGAAAATCAGAAATGTTTTAGACTGCACTATACTAACTGTTCTGGTTATAATGCCGATTTCGATGGAGACGAAATGAATTTACATTGTTTACAAAACCCGACCGCACAGGTTGAAGCCGCGATACTTATGAATGCTGATACAAACTATACGAACCCCAGAAATGGAGCTCCATTAAGAGGGTTAATTCAAGATCACATTGTTTCTGGAGCTTTGCTGACTGTAAAAGGAACTTTTTTGAAAAAAGACGAGTATTTACAAATTATATATTCGGCTGTTGCGAAATACGTCGACAAAAATGGATTGATCAATTTGTCTGAAGGAAACGTCATCAACCGGGAACTTACTTCTGGAGATCCTTTTTCTCAATTGACAAATACGTTTCTGCATAAGGTTTGTATAGAACCACCCACGATATTTTACCCTGTTCAGCTGTGGACTGGAAAACAGGTTATTTCTTCCTTACTGAAAACTATTGTGGACTATGCAGCTATGTCTTTGTATGGATTGAATTCCGACTTGAAGCTTGACAAGTCTTTTACAGAAAACTACAAGGGAATCAATTTGCAGACCAAATCTAAAACACCTGTAACAGCTTGGCGCGGTATCATTACTACTGATAATGACGAGGCTACAGTTGTAATTCAAAACAGTGAGCTTTTACAAGGAGTTTTCGATAAAAACCAGTATGGTGCTTCCTTTAATGGTCTAGTCCACGTTTGTTCTGAGTTATTAAACGCACGTGTTGCTGGAATATTATTATCTTGTTTTTCCCGAGCGTTCACAACATATATTCAATTTAGAGGATTTACTTGTGGTTTAGCAGATTTTGAATTGAACCGGAAGGGTCTCGACAGGCGAACAGAACTGTTGCAAAGATGTTCAACGGCTTCTCTATTACTTCAAACTCAGTTTTTGAACAATATTGATAAAAGTCACACGCATGATGACAATGATTTCTCTAGTGATAACTCAAAATTGTTGCAGGTCTTTGCTGATAACATTTCTGAAAATTTCACACACGATAACATTAATTCTATTTGCAGGGAAAAATATTCATTTACCTCTATCACTCACACCAAAGATGAGACGTATGACATATCGAGCTTTTCTGGCCTTCGTGAGTTACTTAAGTCTCAAAATGAAGCAGTGAATGAAGAACTGGTAAACCGTTTGACCTTAATCTCCTCTTTGCTAGATAGCCAAAGGTATCTATCACAAACAGAATCGGGTGCCTTACTTCTCACTGAAGCTTTCAAACAACTTATACAATTTATTAGAGAAAACTTCTCAGATTCTACTCACATAACTCAGTACCTTGTTCGTATTATTTATTCAAGGTCTGACATTTTCAGTAACACTTCTTCTTTGTTCGGCGCACTTCCCGATGTTTACAGAAATAGAGTTACTAAGCAATTTCCATCGTGGGTTTGGAATGCTCAAAACAACAAGTTTGATTTTTGGGATTTAGCCAGATACAACGACAACCAGGTGGTAATGAACAAATCTTTGATCAGAATCAAGTCCATTAAAGATTTAAACGTGAAGCTGTATATTTCGATATGCACAGAATTTAAAAAACTTATCACTGAAAAATTCAAAGGTAAACAACAAGCAGTTATTAACTTGTTTGGTAAATATTTCCAAAGTTCAATGAGCACAATCACAAGCGCTTCAAGCGATGTCGTATCCCCAGACACTCTGCTTTACCCATTCCCTAACAACGGGTTCGCAAGCATGATTTTCACAGCAGCCAAAGGTTCAAAGATCAATTTCGGTATGATTTCAGGAATGCTTTCTCAACAGAGTTTAGAAGGAAAAAGAATGCCTACAATGATTTCCGGAAAAACACTTCCTTCTTTCGGTTATTACGATTTTGGTTCACGTTCATACGGTTTGATTACTGATTCATATATGGCCGGTCTACGTCCTCAAGAATACTATTTCCACTGTATGGCAGGACGAGAAGGTTTGATAGACACTGCGGTTAAAACCTCGAAATCTGGGTATCTTCAGCGTTGTATAATGAAAAGTATGGAAGGAATGAAAGTCCATTTCGACGGAACTGTCCGTGATTCAGATTCAAGTATAGTGCAGTTTTTATATGGAGAAGATGGTATCGATGTTTCTAAAGCCTCTCTTCTCAAGAATTCTGAAATTTACACCAATAATTTTGAAATTTCTAAGAGACGTTTTCATTTGGACTCCAACGAACAAAATTACCTAATAAAGAAATCCATTAAAACAAATATCAATACAAACAATAATGATGATACAACAACTTCGCTAAACAACCCTTACTTTTATTTAGGCGCAACTTCGGAAAACTACGCTGATTATCAATTACAAACGCAAAACAAATTAATCAATGGCATGACTAGCGCACCACCAACTCTTCAGCTAAGGTCTATCTCGGCAAAAAAATTGGATTTGCTGTTAAGACTTGTATACCAGAACGCTCTTTCTTGTCCAGGAGAACCTGTAGGTTGCTTAGCTGCCCAGTCATTAGGAGAACCAGCCACACAAATGACATTGAACACTTTCCACTTGGCGGGTCACGGGGCAGCAAACGTTACATTAGGTATTCCAAGGCTTAATGAAATCATCCATACTGCAGGATTTGCCTCCACTCCACTTTGCATTGCGCCCCTTACAGGAAATAAGAAGCAAGCAAGCCGAAACATTGAGCGAATTTTAGATAGCATTAGATCGGTGTTTTTGCAGGATATTATAAATTCGGTGGGAGTGCAGACAAATCTTTGTTACAAACTAACAAAGAAAGATCAACTTGAAAAGCACTGGGTATATAAATGTACGCTGCAACTCGAAAACTTAGATCATTTCTGCAAGGCTGTTCCCATGTTTACCCCAGAGTCACTTTTCACGTTTATCTACAATAAGTTTTTGGGTCAACTCACTTTTGACTTTAACGAGCTGGTTCGTTCTACAGCAATGAAAGCTAATTTTGAATCTTTAGCTCCTAATGTAAACGAGTTATCCGAAACCGCTGACAAGTTACTTATTCAAAGATTGGTCAAAGTTTCTGATAGACGCATGTCTTTAAAGAAAAATATTAAGAAGAGCAGTAGCTCCGGGGCTGCTGTTGGAGATAACGATATAGCAGGAGGAGAAACCAACTTGGACTATTTACATTCAAAACCTGCAGCTGAAGAACCCGACGAAGAACAAACACAGGACAGATTCTCGACTGCTGAAGAAGACAATTCCGACGCTTCAGATTCTGTCGATTCAGATAACGATGACATGCGAGACACGACTTCAGTAGATGAAAACGAATTTGAAGAAGACGCCAAGACATTTAATAGCGATTCAGAAGCGTCGTATAAGTTTAACACAGATATTGAAAACTGCGGCACATCAATTGACGGTTCTTCCGAATCTCACGAGGTGTCGGAGTTGTCAGTTTCTGATAAAGATATCACGCAAAAAGTCAAAGTTCGAACATTACCGTCGGCCTGTTACCGTTTCATGGACGGTTTCAAATTTTCCAAAGACACGTGGACCGTTGACATTCGATTTGTTATACCACAACAAGCATGTCCGCGTGAAGTCAATTTGCTCAACGCTGCTAAATCCCGTATTGCGAAAACGATGCTCTATTATTCTGGTGTGAAGGAACTTCCTCAAATTTATCCAACGACCAAATACTCGATTTTTGACAACCGATACGTGTACGAAATGCATGTCAGAGACAATAATTTGCAACGCCTCCTAAATTTCGACTCCGAATTGATAGACCACCATCATATTTATTGCAACGATATTAAAGCCATTTCTCTCACGTTTGGCATTGAAGCAGCTCGAGCTACAATTATTCGCGAACTTCAAGCTGTATTTGGGTCTTACGGTATCGTGGTAGATTTCCGACATCTGTCTTTAGTTGCAGACACACTTACGAGTTCTGGTGAGTATCGAAGCTTGAGTCGAATTGGCATGGCACACCACAGCAGTCCTCTTCTACAGCTCAGTTTCGAAACAGCGTTCAAGTTTTTGTGTTCAGGGTTGTCTCGTCGCGCAACGGACAACCTAAATAGTCCTACGGGTTCTATCATTGTTGGAAAAGAACCTCCTCTTGGTACAGGTTCTACTCGAATTTTGACCAAGATATAAACGATTATTACACAAGCAATATACTTTCATATCCCTGACTTCCACTCCATGCGTTTGAATATTTTCTCAGTTCTGATTTAGAACATTAGCGGTCGTGGTCTAGTGGCTATGACGTCTGCTTTACACGCAGAAGATCGGGAGTTCGATCCTCCCCGACCGTATTTTTTATATGTGCTGTATGATCAAATGTAGAGTCATGCAATAAAAACATTTTTAAGCGGTGGTGGTCTAGTGGCTATGACGTCTGCTTAACACGCAGAAGGTCGGGAGTTCGATCCTCCCCCACCGTATGTTTTTTGTTTGTATTTATATAACACTAACGTAATTGGTATCAATATTGAATTAATTAAATAAATTTTCTTTTTAGTAGTTACCAAATTGAGTTTAATTCATTTATAGCTGATAAAATTATCGGGTGGGTTATTAAATTATCGTTTCTAAAATGCTTATTAGTGATAAACTTACAAATATTTTTCAATTTTATTTTTTTCGTTCGTATTCGTATATATTAGTTTATTAATCTGTTCAACCTCGCAATAAAACGAGTTAGAGTCATTGAAGTTTACGTTATTGTCGTTGTTGATCAAGTCTAATGATTTTTTTAACGCCAAAAGAAACTGACTGGCCTGAGGTTGTATAGACAACAGGTCACTTATGTATTGCGAAGCGGTGTTAAAACTGCCATCGAGTATATTTGACAAACATTCACATATGTCTGGAATCAGAGTATTGATTAAAATTTCATGAGATAACACTTTCAACATCGACTGCAAAAATAGTTCTTGTAGTTGAAAGTCGAATGAAATAAAAACTGCTAGAATATGATCGATTTCGTCTTTCGAATTAATAAGCTCTACAATTAGTGTCGAAATCTCGGAAAAAGGTAAATTTTTTTCATGAACTAATGCTAATTTGTTTAACTGTTTGTGCTGCAAAGGCTCGTAAACTATTTTTTGAATACTAGTAATTACCTTTGGCGTGTTTTTTCGCACATCATTGTGCGGAATTTCATGCCAGTTTCCAGCAACAAAATTGTTAATAGTCTATGTAATCTTTGGATTGAACGACTTACTATTATTTCTTCTGACATTGTTGGTTTAACAAAAGATGTTCAAAGTTTTTTGATCGGCTTATAACTTTTATGCCACCGTATTTTTGAAAATTGACATATTAGTTTATAAATAACAGCAATAAAGTGTTAATTAAAATTATTTAGTTATATTCGTTTATTAAAGAATAATAGAGCAATTAAAAAACTTAGAAACAAAATTATGAAACAAAAAACTATAGGTTGGGATCGTTCCAAACAGAGTCTGTGGCTAGATCTAAGTGCGATATAGTGTCTATTATGCCACTGTTCCACGTTCCCGTGATACGCATACCATTTTTAAACAAAAGCTGTCCTTTTCCGTTTTTTTTGTTGTTAACCCATTCTCCTTCGTAGACTCCTTGGTCTGCTGAGCAAAAGAACAAGCCAGTTCCGTGTCTCTGGTTTTCTTTCCACATACCTTCATATCTAGAGCCGTTTTTATATACGTAAACTCCAAATCCCAACTGTTGGTCGTCGACCCAGTCACCTATGTACGAGTCACCTGTGGCGTACTGTATTTCTCCATATCCGTGTTTTAAATTTTTTTCAAACTGTCCAACGTATTTGTCTCCGTTGACGTACATCATTGACCCTTTTCCATGCATTTGATCTTGCTGGAAATCTCCTTCATATTTGTCGCCATTGCCAAACTTGAGACTGCCGAACCCATCTTTTAAATCTTTTTTAAAATGTCCTTCGTAAACGTTGTTGTCGGTGTATTTTAAAATGCCGCTTCCGTGCATTTCTCCGTTGTTCCATTCTCCATTGTACACCGAACCATCTGCGTAAGTGTAAACCCCGTGGCCGTGCATGACGCCGTTCAACCACTGCCCGTCATAAGACTCTATGTTGAGTCCAGAAGCAGTGTTGTAAATTACTCGACCAGTACCACTGCGTTTGTCTTCGACCCACTCGCCTTCGTAAACGTCTCCATCAGCATATTCGTATCGTCCGTAGCCATGCATTTTTCCTTCTTTCCACTCTCCATCGTATCTATCTCCCGTTGCAAAGGTCAATACACCTTTGCCATCGATGATTCCATTATTCCACGTTCCTTCATATCTGTTGCCAGAATTGAATTGGGCAACTCCATTGCCGTGAATCACATCGTCTTTCCATTCTCCCATGTAGGTCGATCCGTCTGCGTACTGAAACGTACCGGCACCGTGTCTCTTTCCAAGTTGGAATTCTCCCTGTTACATTTGATGCGTGTAGAACTTACCTCGTATTTTTCTTTCGTACTATAAACCAAAACACCTTTGCCATGAAACAGTCCATCTTTTATCTGTCCATGATAGGAATTATGTACTTCGGTTGTCATTGGTTATAGAAACCGTTATTTAACAGCACATTTAAGTTCGTGTTAATGCTTAATTTATGTATAGTTTATTTTACTATTTTATTGAAAGAAAAACCGATTTTTGTTCGTGCACCATAGCTCCGGCAAAGAATTTATAATTACTAAAAAAGCTAAATAGCGCCAAAAACTTATTTTCAAGTGAAAATTACGTTTATACAATTATTTATTATATAAACGGTCTGATGGACCGAATTTATCGCGGCCAACGCTTGTTTTATCTCTTGCTGAAAAGCAAGATAATGAAAATTAATCTGGAAGAACGCAAGCATATTGAGAGTCTGTTATGTTTGCAATAGTTCTGGATAAAAAAGCTTTTTTTCTCTCATTTCTGATCATTTCGTTCAAGCCGTTGGACGAGTCGTACAGTATCTGATTTATCGTTTGTTCGTTTTGAAAATAATCTTCGTCTTTTAAACAGATTTCTGTGCTCATTGCAGAGTAAGTGATATGGTATTGGTCGTTATTGAAATCTGGGGGTGAAGACGAAATTAAAAAAAGTTTGATGTTGTTGAACCAACTTTCGTTCCAAGGGTTGATTTTATTGTGATAGTGATGTTTGATGTGTTCATATGTCGTTCTATTCAAACTAATTAAGTAAGTGTGGTAACAAGCCAAACCCAAAATAAACCAGAAAAACGCTAAAAACATCAGTCCAATGACGATCAAAGGCCATATCATTTTTTTGACATCAAGATTAGGGCTCATCTGTCTTTCTTTATAAAACGTGTAAAGAGTAACAGCAGCCATGGGAGTTATTATCATAAAACACGCCAAAGTGCTTAATAGAAAAAACATGAAGCTCCTGTAGTTCCTTATGCCGATACAATTCGAAAACCACGGGCAATGGTGGTCAAATCTACACACACAACGGTCGCAGATTGAACAGTGAACCGTTCTTGGCAATCGTAAAGTGTTGCAAGTACGGCAGTATTTCAAATACACTGTCACACCTCGTACATTGATCGTTGCCACATTTGAAATGTAATCAAAAGGTAATGGTATTTCTTTGCTGTTGACAGGTAGATATCCGGGATCAGCTAGAGTTGTAGCGAGGTAAAAATATATCATTAAAACTTCGAAAACTGCCAACAACACCGATATCGTTATTTTGACTCCATCATTGTATTTTAAAACCTATAAATGTTTACTTGCGATTATGTGTTTGTTTTTGGATCATAACTGACTTACAGGCACAATATAAAATAAAAACAAATAGCTGGGAAATAGCATTAGTACTATTATGACAAGGGCTGAGACAAGCAGCCTAGAAACAGGAAAACCAGCCATTATAAAAGCGTTCGAATTATAATACTGTTATGCATGCCTAAAAATTTGGTGTGCCTTTTGCAAATTCAAATATTTTGCTGGTGAAGCAAAATATTTGAATTTATATAAAATACTGAAAAATTACACTTATAAAAAAGTATTTTATTTCAATTAGTTTTATTAATCCAAAAAAAGTTGTATTATATAACGCGCAAATCTGATTAAAAAAGCATAGAGCGCATTCTTACTTGTTGATACATTTGTATGAAAACCTTTAATTTTTTTGGTTCCTATTTTATATTTATGTTTAGGAGTGTTAACGAGACGTAACGTTTATAGCGGTTTAATTTTAATTATAAAGATTAGCTCTAAAAATGTCTGCCCAAATTTGTGCTAACGTATATTCGTCAGAAGGTGCCGTTTGCAATCGCCAGGAACTTCCTGCTGTGTTTTCAGCACCAGTAAGAGCTGACTTGATAAAGCATATTCAGACAAATATGGCTAAAAACGCCAGACAACCATATGCTGTTTCTCCTAACTCGGGATACCAACACAGTGCTGAGTCTTGGGGTACTGGTAGGGCTCTTGCTAGAATTCCCAGAATCAAGGGTAGCGGTACAAGTCGTTCCGGACAAGGTGCTTTCGGTAACATGTGCCGCGACGGAGGTATGTATGCGCCTACCAAGACCCACAGAAGATGGCACAGAAAAATCAGCAAGGCTGAAAAGAGATATGCTGTTGCCTCAGCGCTTGCTTGCTCCGCCATGTCATCGTTGGTACAAGCTAGAGGCCATAAAGTTTCTCAAGTCAAGGAATTTCCTTTGGTCGTCGAAACTCAAGCACTTGAAGGTTTAAAGAAGACTAAGGAAGCCGTCAGCCTTTTAAAGAAACTTGGTTGCGAGGAAGAACTTAAACGAATCATCGAAACCAGAACACTTAGAACTGGAAACAGCAGACTTAGGCACGGAAAGCGTAGAGTTAGAGTTGGTCCTTTGATTGTCTACAGTGGCAAGACCGACAACATGCTTGCTTTCAGAAATATTCCCGGTGTCGACATTTGTCACGTCTCCAGACTTAACCTTATTAAACTCGCTCCAGGTGGAGTTCCTGGCCGATTTGTTATTTTCTCTGAAGAAGCGATGAAACAACTTAACGACGTTTACGCCAGCAAGAAAGATTTCATCATTCCTTCCGGTTTAATGACCAACCCAGACGTTGCTCGCATTATCAACTCTCAGGAAGTACAAGAAGTTCTACGACCTGCTAAGGAAGGCGCTTTGCCAAAGGTTGAAAACAAAAACCCACTTAAAAATGAAAAGGCCCGTGAAACACTCGCCGTAGCTAAACTCTAAGTTTAAGTCATTTCGTTGAATACAATTATTAAGTCAAGTTTTTAAGTGTTAGACTATTTATCTACATACAATATTTACCTTATAAAACAATTGATGTATATATTATTTTCTATTATAAGTAATAACTCATAAGGTTTCGATGCTTGAGATAGTTTTTTTAAGTACAGATTGTTGATCTGCGGTTTAATCTGTATCTTTTCTGATTCTTTGTCGCTTATCAATTTCTGAATATAACGCTTGAGAAAGTGATCGAGTCGTAGCCGCAAAAGTAGCTAATGTCCATTTAGTTTGCACAGATTTGCGTTTAGATTGAAATCTGAAAGCGTTTTCGACAAGAGCAATAGCTTGAGGGCAGTTTATTTGATACGGTTTATCAGACTTGTGTACAATGGAAATTGTTCCGTCGCGTTCCAAAAACACAATAACAATGTTTCCAAAGGTGACTGACTTCCATAAGTTGCTTGTGAGGAACGAAAACTCAGCGTCAAACCTAGCTGCATATTTGATAAACGAGATGAAAGTCGACTTTGTAATGGTGGACAGTTTACCTCGCTCGTTAAGAGGAATTCTTTCTCCAATACGAATTTTGTTGTCAGGTTCTGTATCCGAAGGACAGCTGAAGAACGCAATAGCTTTAGCGAGTGGTTTGGCAGACCAAACAATGGTGAATTTTTGTAACGACGGATCGAACACTAAATAACAACCTCTGGTAGTACTCCAGCGGTGTTTAGTTTCGTCTGATTCTTCTGGGAAGCGTTGAGTGTAGTAGTTGTACTTTTCTTCGTAACTAACCGTTCCTTCTGCGCTTTCGAAATTTTCTACTTCTTCTTTCTTATGTTCGATGAACGCTTCTGCATCATCCAATTCGTTTGCAATGACAGATTGTAAATTATTGGCATTTGGTCCTTTAAAACCTTTCCTGTTGCTCTCACTTTCAACAACGTTATTAGCAACCTTTGAACCACAGCAAAACGAGAAAATTGCGGATTTTACTTTAGGTTTGATTTCATTGTCAGTGTTTTTGTCGTCCACGTCGTATACAATTTCTTTCTCGTCAACGTTGGATCCGTAGCACAGTGAAAATAGTCCACGCTTTTTGTGCGTAACTGTTTCAATTTCCGTTGTTGTTGTTAATTCTTCAACAATTTGGCCATCCTCAGTTGGCATAACGTCAGCATCCACTTCAGCTCTATCACCAACGTCAACGTGCAATCCAGTTTCCTTAGATGCGTCTTCAACTTCTTCAGTAGATAATTCCTTTGTTTCATTTTCGTCACCGTCAACTGAAACTTGTTCGTCCAGTTCTGATTTTTCCTCAACAGAATCGGTGTGTTCGACATCTTCACCAACCGCGTCGTCGTTAAACACTTCTTCATCTACTATCTTTTGTTTGACTCCGCTACAACAACCACAAAAGCCGCTTGGGTGAATTTCTTCAAATTGTTCGTCATCAGAGCTGAGTTCGTCATCAGAGCTGAGTTCGGCATCAGAGCTGAGTTTGTCATTTGAATCTTCACCTGAGTAAAGTTCCGATTCAGATGTCTCTACTTGCTCTTCAATAATCTGCTCGATTTCTGCAGGGGTAGTTGCTTCGGATAGAGATTCAGTACTAGTCATAATTAAAACTATTTGACATGCACTTTGGTTCACATGCGTACGTTAGAAAAAAATGTGAAAAAAACTCAAAACCATTGTTACATTATTACATGGTTTAGTGATTAAATAAGTTCATTTTTTACGTCACCTAATTGGCTGCATAGATGTTTAATTTAAAAATTCATAAGCAAAAATATGAAAAACTAAACTCATTATTTATACGTTTTCGTATCCTTTTGTACTACTTGAGTAAATGTAAAAGATCTATACTCTTGCTCACAGTGTGAACTTAAATAATTATGACAACGATTATAATATATTCTAATAATACAAATTAAAATAATTTATGATTCAACAAGTGAGTAATATGATGACTGATCGCTAGTACTAGAATTTAATTTAGAAATTTTATTTAAGATTGGGTTGTTGGTTTCTGCGTTGGCCGCGTTCTTTGAATTCCTGGCCGCACGTCTGGCAGAAACTCGGACTGGCTTGCTAACGGGTGTTTCTTCAACTACTGGACTAACGGATTTGGTAGTTGCACGTCGTTTTTTTCTGCTGACTACAGCGGTTTGGGTAGTAGAATCATTTTCGTTTTCCTCGTCTGATAAATAAAGGTCAAAACCAAGTAACTTAGATCGTTTCTTTTTGCCTGTTTTTTTTTGTGCCTGTTTGTATTTGAGGCGTTCCTCCAATGGAACTACTTCAGTCCATTTTATTTTGTCGGAATCTTGCGCTTTGGCCGGAGCTTCATAGTTAAAATCAGTAATGTTGCTATAACTATTTAACAACTGGACAGACATATCGTCTTCTTTTGACTGTTCAGCTTCTTTAAGAATGGCGTCTAAATCTACGTCTAAATTATTTTCTGAGGTTTTGTTCTTAGACCACAGCTTCGTAGCTCCAAACTTGAGAATTTTTCCCAGTTCTTCGCGAGAAAATCCTACGGATTTAGACTGATTCATTGTTAATGTATTTGACACATTTAATCCTTGAACGACAAGTGCGTCTAATACCATTTTGGATTTAGCTCTTTCTAATATCTCTTCTTCGATTGAATTTTTTGTGATCAAACGATAAATTTGTACCGTCTTTTTTTGTCCTATTCTGTGTGCTCTGGCTTCTGCTTGCAGATCATTTTGAGGATTCCAGTCACTGTCATAAATAATAACGGTATCAGCGCTTGTAAGGTTGATACCCAACCCCCCTGCTTTAGTAGACAAAAGAAAACAGAAATCGTCGGAATCTGGAGCGTTGAAACGATCCATCGCTTTCTTTCGAACGTCTCTTCGCATAGTACCGTCTAGACGCTGATGCTTATAACCGTTTAATGTCAAATATTTTGAAAGTATGTTAATCATGCGTACCATTTGACTGAAAATTAAAACACGATGGTTCTTTTCCTTAAGACGCTTAAGCAATTTGTGAAGCAGACCCATTTTTCCAGATGACCACACAATATCGTGATTGTATTGTTCCCTTGACATCTTATCTAACGAGTCAAGATGGCCGTCAGCGTTCAAGTTATACGAAGACATATTCTGATCAAGCAATTCACGTTTGTGATAGGAGAGCAAGAAAGGATGATTGCAAATTTTCTTCAGTTCAACGCAAATATTCTGCAAAGTTATTTTCGAGCCGCCAGTGTTTTTACTTAAACTTTCATAATTGTGCAAGATAACGTCTTGGCAGAATTTTTGTTGTATGGGAGACAACTCAACACGCAAAATCCACTCAATTTTTTTAGGTAAAGATTTTAGAACGTCTCTTTTTACTCTTCGTAATACAATAGGCGATAAACACCGCTGCAACTCTTGAAGTTGTTGCTGTTTCAGCTCTCCAGTACTTGCTGTGTTCTCGATTTCAGAAAATCGAGGTTTGAATAAACTCAAACTGGGATAAAGTGTGGGATTCATAAAGTGTAGCAAACTCCATAACTCGTCTAAGTTGTTGTGCAACGGTGTTCCACTTAAGAGTAGTCTGTAACGCGCCCGAAAACTGCAGAGTTCTTTAAACCTTTTACTTTGTGAGTTTTTGAGTTGATGTGCTTCGTCTACAGTAATTAAATACCAACTTATACTTCTTAATTCTTGAAGATCGTTTGGCCATTGGAATATTGAAGGCGTAGCAATTACAACGTCAGCACGGTATCTAAGGCGATTAGTAATTATCGCTTTCAGTTGAGCTGGCGTTAACACACTGAGCCGACTGCGTGGGTGAATAAAATTCGAATATGCAATTCTACTCATTGGTCTAGATTTGACAACTTTAAGCTCTTCTTGTTTAATGATTTCTCGTGATTGAGGATCACCATGATACAGAACTACATTTGCAAGTGGTAGCCACTTGGCGAATTCGCTGTACCAGTTGTCCATTGTGCTTTGCGGTACTATGAGCAAAAATGGTCCAGCCAGTTTTTCTACATACAGTAAATGTCCTATCACCGCTATAGTTTGAACAGTTTTACCAAGGCCCATTTCGTCTGCGAGCAAAACACTTAAATTATTCTTCATCCTACTGATCATCCAGTTGACTCCAGTCAATTGATAGTCTCTCAATGTTAAACATTCTTCTTTTATAGAAGTTTCACCTGAATTAGTTTCTGCAAGCTTAGCATCAGTTGGAATCTTTTCTAAATTGAGTTCGCTTTCAGAAATATGCTGTTGAGACGGGCTTGGTTTATTGGTAGATGGATTAGGATTATTAAGTTGTTGTTGTTCTGCATCTGTAGCGAACGAGACTGAATTGAATTCAGTTGTAGAAGTAGTAGCGACATTTTTTGATTGATTTATGTTTAGATCTACAATAGAATTATTATCAAATTCTGTTTTTGAATTATTGGCGCTCATTGAATGACTGTTGAGATAATCCATCTTGGAATAAATGTTAATATTTTCCAAAGTTTTAGCTCCAAGCTGACTGCCGTTAGAAGTAGGATTCGGATATTGAGGTCTCGGAGGGTAGTTTACGTTGGGCACAAGACGTTGGCTGTATAGTGAGTCTGGCTGAAACTGCTGTTGCTGGTAAATAGTAGCTTCAGACTTGCATTCTGATTGGTCTGCCGAAAACATGCTTTTGAACCAGTTCTTATTAGCCAAGTAGGAAGGAGTTGATTTGTAAGGATTGAAAGACGTTTCACTCAGATCGTGTTGATTCAAAGCCATGTGTGCACTATCTTTTCCTGTAATGCGGGATTCTCTACTAATGTAGTCGTCGATTATTTGTTTAAAGTTATGTTCAACTAGAAAATCATAAGATTCCCATGTAGCACTTTCATAAGGAGTTGCTTGCCATTTGACCAAATACAAAATTTCTTGATTTGGGTCTTTAGGATTGACAGCAGTTGTAATTATGCGTTCGGCTACAAGCGCATCAAAGTCCAGTTGCTTCTGAAGCTCAATTGCGATGTTCATCTGTTCAATTTCGTCTTCTCCTAAGTATTCAAGAGCGTGGAGCATTTCTTCTTGCTTTTTAATGTAGTTGAAAAGTTTCTTTTGTCCTCCTTGACATATGTTTTTAACTTGTTCAAGTGTCAATAAACTGTTTTTTAACAAACAAAGTTTCTTCCATTTGATGTTGTAGGTCCTGATTTTGATGCATCCTTCGTAAGGCGGGGTATTGTTGTTCCATGTTATGTAATCAGCGTTGAGACTTATATCTTCGTTTTTAGGAGTTGCTGGCGAAGTTTCGTTCGAAGCTATAATGTCTTCTGTTGTAGCAGAAAATTTGTCAAGGAGCTTTATGGGCTGAATTCTCTGACAGTTTTCTATCGCAAATATTTCAATTTTAGACAAAATAAAAGAGTCTGCGCTTGAATTCGTTAAAGAAACTTGTGAGCTTTGTTCAGACTCATCAGGTAAAAGATTCTGGTTCTCGGAGAGCATGTCTTCCGTTTCATTAATATACGAATCAGAGTCGGCTTCCCTAATTTCTTCGGATTCCTTAGTTTCCTCAGGCCTTTCATCAAAAGTATGTAGTGATTCCTGTACCTCTTCCTTAGTTTCTTCTTTGTTGATAAATTCAGATTGTACTTGATCTTGGTCAGCGTCGTCTATTGAGCTAACAGACTTTTTGTTTGTTGTAAGAGCACACTCATCGAAGTTAACAGGCTTGGAAGCAAAATTGTTTACTTCTTTGCACTCCGCAACCGAAGTTTCTCCTGTAGGTACAATTTCAAAAACGATTTGTCGGTCGGAATCCCACCAAAAGTCAATGTGACTGATAACACGGTCGATTATGAATTCGTTTGTAAACCCGATTCTGTCTAGAACAGTTTCTTTGACTTTGCTCTTGGCAGTTTCAACGTCGGAATCGCTTAGATCTAAGTCTGAAGAAGACCGTCTATAAGAGCTTTCTTTGTTGTTTTTATCGGGGTCGTCTTTTTTCTCCCAGACGGAAGATTTGGAGTCGGACGGACAATAGTCAGAGTCGTTAAAGTTATCAAAATCGCTTTCAGAGTCTTCATATTCGTGATATTTAACTGATTTTCTGCGAGTTGTTCGCCTGTTAGAGGTGTAAGTGCTGTTCTGATTGATAAAAGAGTTATATCCTGGTTTTGGCTGGTCTATGTTGTTTATCTGCTGCCCTGGATACCGCGGCGGCAAATTTTTGGGTATCATAGGGCTGATTACGTTGTCTGGAATTTGTTGGTAAGCCGGACGCGGCACGTTAATGCTGTTGTGAGGCCGTTGGAAGTCGTATGGAATGCCTACTCCTGGTGGAATAGGGTACATAGGTATATTTGGCATCATGCCTCTATCGTTGATAGGTACTCGAGGAGGAATAGGTTTATTGTGGATAGCGTCCGGCAAGATATTCCTGTTCATTGACAGTTTGTAAACCTTTGCGGCATTGGGTACAAACCTGCCCGCGTACGTGTTTCTCATATGGGGTAAATGTGCCCCATAATTCATCTGGTTCAAGTTAGCATTATTGGTTGGAATAATCTTTTCAAGAATGATGGGCTGGTTCAAATGTGGCGAATTTTTCTCGCCCAATTCCGCGTTCATCATTTGAATATTCCCATTGTACAGCGGAGGTCGGAGCGAATCATTGCATTGCGAAGGCGTCACATTCGAAGATATATTGTTGTTGAAAGAGTTTATGTCTGTTGGGCACTTGTTGACGAGTTCTTTTTGAGAAGTGTTGCTTTCTTTATTCTTGTTATGTAGTTGATCATAAGGGAATTCAAAAACGCCACTATAATCACCACTCATTAACACAAAGGATCCTCGAAGGTAAATAATCCAATAAAGTGATCCAAATCAATTCGCTGTACAGAAATATTTCTTATTATTTAATAATTATTTCGAATATTCGTAGAATAAAATTTCCAGAATCACTTGTCAACTATTTCTTTTTTATTCTCCTGATTATGTATAATTATTTATCGAGCTTTATAACGTGCTATTTTTATATATATTTTTTTTTAAATTTATATTTATTAAAAATTTTTTGTGAAATTTTATTGGTAGCTTTCGTCTATGGCGTAGACGAAGTCATTTTTTGGAGGTTCGTATTTATCTGTGTAGTAGACCTTTCTCGATATTAGTTTTGCATTTTTTAGACGCGGATCGTCTGGTTTGACGCCGCTTGGTAGTATGACGTTGTGAATGTGTAGCGATTTTTTTCTGAGCATCGATTGAATTTGTTTTTCGAACTCTTCATGATCTTTCTGTGTTTTTACAGGACGACTTTTTTTGACAACGGCGTTCAAATCTCTGGCAGCCAAGCAGCAAAACTGGCACGGACCGGCTTCACTGCAAGAATTACAGTGTTTGATGTCGTTGAATTCGAAAACGTTTAAATCGCCTTTCGAACAGTGTGTGTCTCGCTTTTCAACCGGTTGTAATTTACAAGACCGTAGTCGTGAGTCGTAGAAAGCTCTGTTTTTCGCAAAAAAGTTAGTTTGATCGTCTTCTGAGACATATTTGACGTTGTAGTAATCCTGAGGGTTGGGCTGGTAGTTAGGATTGTAAATGGTGTATTTGTCTGGTTCTTCGATGCAACAGACAGTTGCAAAGGATTTCCAAACATGTTTAACAAAACCAATAAAGCTTTCGTCGTGCGTATGTACCAACAATTTGTTGTTACAATGCGGACATTCGTAAACTTTTCCTTTGCTATATGACATTGATGTTTAGCTGAAAACTAAAACTTTTAAAATGAGTATGAAATGTGTTTACTGACATTAAATAAAGAAGTATAATTGGAGCGCAAGAAATTTCAAATTTTGGCGGAATCTTCGAAACAGAAATAGACTGATTACAGTTCTATACGCTGTTTAGCTGAGAGAAGTCGAAAAATTTGCTTAATTTTTTTCAATAAAAGCACAAATACGATTAAAAATTTTATTGGGATGACACATTATAAAGCAAAAGGAACAAAGTAGTGATTCCGGTACAGAAGTTCTGTTGTCAAGCCAAATGCGTTAGACGCAAAACCCAAAACATTTGCGAAAAAATTCAAGTTTATTTTTTTGTTTCTAGCGATTTATAAATAGATTCATTTTATTAATTCAATCTTTAAATTTTTTTAATAGAAAGATAAGCTGAAGCAGACACGTACAAAACATAGCACGTTGTATTTTTAAGCTATGTATAAGATGAAGTAATTAACTGTGTAGAGGAATTAATCGTTAATATGAAGAATCAAGAAGGAGGAGACATTGCTAGAAACAGGTATTTATCTATGGCGTGGGAAGCTGATGGTATGTTGGAGCACCGCACTTCAGATGGGGAGGTAATTTACAGCCCGCAATACAGCGACGACAAGTATGTTTACCGGCATATTCACACGCCTAGAATCGTTATGAAGCGCGCTATCAAAATGCTCGCGCTAAAAAACCAATGCCGCAACGAAAAGGCCGACCAAAGAGCCATCAACGACATTAATGACGCGCTGCTCGATTACGACGAGATCGTAACGCAGTTGTATCTTCACATGAGCCCCGACTGGAAGCTTTATATGATTCATGAAAGAGACTCGACATTTTGTTTTCGCAGACCGCGCCGCGACTAGTGAATTTTACATTCATATTTAATCAATCTGTAACCTGTAAATTGACGTGCATTCAACTTGAATAATTTGCGTCCTGTTTGTGAGCGAAAAAACTGGGAAAAGAAAATTTATTTTTAAGAATATCGAACCGGTAGCAGTCACGCGAGCGCGGATCTTCTGCAGTTGTGACAATTTTTTTTCCTAGGACATGAAGTTCGTTTTCAGTAAGCTTTTGCGTGGGCTCCAGTACCAGCCCCCTTGAAATCGTGTAGAAAATAAACTCTGACGACAGCTCAAGCCACTTTTCATTGTTTAAAACGCCGTTGCACGTTTTTAGAAGCAAACTCAGCTTCAGAAAAAATTTCTTGGCATCTGAGAGGACATATCTATTGTCACGGCTCAGCTCGGAAAAGTCTAAAGATTCAGGCAAAACTTTTGGCGCAAACTCAATGTGTTTTGGCAAATTCGATTTGGCAGGCTCGTATTTTTCGTACCTTTTTTCTAACTGGGAATAATATGGATAGTGGTAGTCATGACCGTCACTAGCAAAATTTTTGACATTCTGGTGATGGTTGAACGCTGGTCTAGGCGTTGTTTTATCGTAGTAGTTAGATTTGTGTGGGTGAGTTTGGCTGGATCGCATTGGGGACTTGTCTTCCTTTGCTTCGTTATCATTAATCGCATGAGTCGGGGCACTCGTGAATTTGCGTGACGCGGTTTTGAGCGAAGCAGGCGTTTCTGCATCTTTGTTCGGCTTGCTGACGGACGCTCGAGTACGTTTCAGCGCAACTGGCTTTTCGTTGCTCAATGAATTTGATTTCTGCGCTTTAGCAGTCTCGTTGGCGTTTGAGTCAGTGTCACAACTCTTGTCGGGCGACGAAGCTTCGTGATTGTTTGAAACGTTTGAGTTGATTACGTTGGTATTTGCTAAAAAATCACGTGGTATGCGTTTGTTAGCGTATCTGCGAGTGTTGTTACAGTTTCTGAAAGTTTTGTTGGCGGTTCTGGACGACTTGTGCAGCATGTTTCCCTGTCTGGGAATGCCAAGATCCTTGGCGGGTGCGTTGTTTCTATTCATACAAAAAATGTATACTTCAATGAATTATATATGGGTCATGTGATAATAATTAAAACGCGATAAATTAAATAGCATTTTAGGATTTCTATTTATTTAGTTTACCAAAAAATGTACATAATTTAAAAAAATTTTGTGTGGGCCCCTATGTTTCCTGGGGATGGTTTCGCAGATTTAATTTTTCATGGATTAAATTGTGGTTAGCAACCACAGCTTTGCTCGCGTGTGCTGCGAAGAGAGCCACCAAGCGCAGAGATGACTCGATGTACAGTTCATCTTCCAGTTGCTTGGAGTTGATGTTTTGTGGCATTTTGTTGATGGTTTCCTGCATTTTCTTGCACATCAAAATAGCAAACGAGTTGTTGATCTCACTCGGGTGGTTAATTAAATACATGAAATAGTCTCGAATTTTATCTAGAGAGCTTTTCAGAAATTGCAGGCTTTCGCTGATGCTTTCTACATTTTTTTTCAATGTGTAATTTTTGTAGCTGTGTTTTATGTCTCGAAGCAGGTGTTCGACAGCAGTTTCTTCCACTTCCTCGAACGTCAAAGTGTAAGGAACAGGAACGAAAGAGAGCTTGGGTTTTTTTATGGTCAGTTCAAAGGTGTAATACGTCTGCAATGGCATTGACGTGTCGTTTACGTTTAAGAGCAAAAAAATTGGGTTTTCGGTAAACTCGAAAAAAAGTTGGTGGATCGAAAAGTCCGTTTCGTTAAACTTAGACGCGGTAGAGTACCAGCCAATGATTTTTTCGTTTGCGTTGATTTTTAAGTACATGGCAAACATGTTTCGCAAGTATGTGATGTCGAGGAACCAAATGTTTTCTTCATTTGACATTTCTTCAAATGGCACGGCGTAACAGTTCGACACGGTTATTTGGTTGTTGGTACTTTCTCCTAAAAGAGCTCCTACCACACGTTTGTTTGTGTTGCCACAAGATCTAGAATAATGATCTACGATGGAAAGCAACGGCATCGGGTGAATCAATACAGGATGAGACAAAAGCTCTACGTCACGGGGCTTAAAATTCTCATACTCGACCGAGTGCGCCGTGTTGACTAAAGAAATGGAATTTTGGTTCATGGGAGTTTACGCTGAATTACAAGTTGCAGCGTAAAAGCTTCTTTATATTTTTAAATTTGATAATTTAATATAAGAGAATTTATTAATAATAAATATTCCAAATAAAGCGATTACTTCGCTTCGAACTGTGAACTGAACGATCAAAAATAATTTAAACTTATGTCGGGGTGACAAGCGTAGGTAGCGACCACGGCGTCTGAACAATGCCTACTATCAACCCAAACAGGCCAATGGCACTAACAAATATTTCTATGATCAGTACTTTGATGAAAATTCCGGGTTTTTGCGCGTCAGCAAGTGCACAGCCACTGCCGATGATGCCAACTCCAATTCTAAAAATGTATTTTACGAGCATAAAGTTTCATGCTGTTGGTTTTTACTGAAACAAAAACAAAATTAAAGCTCTGGAACACTTACCCACAAACTAAGTTACTGATGCCCACCGTTAGTCCCCCAAAAAATATGCTTCCGGCAGCTGTAACTGCTGCAGGGTAATATTCTTCAGGTATTACATCAGGTAAAACTTTGCATTTTGCGTGAAGTAAAATAGCCATAATGATGCCATAAATGGCAACTGCTTCACAAAAAATAATTGAAACTAGATTTTTCGATCTTATTTCCGGAGCAAAAATACTAGCCCCTAGCAAAACGCTACCTGTTAGATACATGCCTCTACGCGAAGGTGAGAATCAACAAGTACTTACATCCCGGCGCCAATAATGGAAAAACCAAGTGAGGAAAAAACTCCAAGATATGCAATGTGAGAAGGATGAATCTCCATGAAATATTCAGTAATCGAACGCATAGTTGACTAAGCTTGTATATTTATCAGGTACATATTATTTTAATATTGATCTTTATTTTTAGTATAGTAGAATTAATGATTTATTAATATTTTGAAACTACTGCTCGGACAGACATAGATTTAACTGTGATTTAACTCAGCTAGAGGTTTAAATGGTCTAAAAAAATCTGGCAGCGCTTGCTTTCGTGTGCATGGTAAATCAATTCTTGCATATAGCGGTTGTACCGAGACTGTAATTCTTGCCCCAAGTATAAATTATCTTCTTTTAGCAAACTACATTGATTTTGAGTATTCATACACAATTTTGTCATATACGTTGAATAAGTCGCAAAGGTTTTAATCGTTTTCAACAATATCTGCAGCGCGTTAAAGGTAGCCCGGTCTTTAGGATGGAACATCAAACTTTGCAATAACGTTTGTACTAATGCTAGTTGTAACTTTAAATATGATGAGTAGGAATTGATTTTATACTGTTTTTTTTGTTGTACCAAAAGAGAACCGTGCTTTTCTGGAGAGAAAATTGATGTTCGGGATGATTGTTTCACAAAACTAGAAATTACGTCTTTTGCATCGTTTTTATCTGAATTCATTTGCGCCCAAAATAACTGTAAGTTGGGTTCAATTAATCCATGTAAAATGTAACGAATAAATTTCCGAGTAAATCTTTTCATTAAAGTCGTTGTAGAAACTATAACAGAGTACAGCTCTGACTCTACAATGCTAGCTTCTTTGCATTTTGTGAATATTAACCAAGTGTGGTTTAGTATCGATTCAGCAGTGAATAAGTAAAACAAAACTTGGTTTATATATGAGTAAACAATTTTAATTGAACTTGGAAACAATATGGCACTAATAATATTGGCCAACGTAGATTCATTTTTTTCTCGTATTATTAATCTAAAATGGTCTTGGATGTAATCCACACTTTCAGTGAGAGTTATTTTTTTAGACTCATAGCCAAAATAAGTTTTCAGTTCATCTAAAGTTTGCAGTTCGATATTTGGTCGGTAAGATTCAATCTCCTTCGCAGTTGAAAACAATTGCGAACAAAATTCATTGTCTTGGTAAGATATGTAAGGCAAATAAGATAACATCATATTGGGGTAATCCGATAAATTATGAGACAAAATGTATCGTCCAATTTCTTCATAACTACGCAAATTCATCAGCGTGAAAGCAAACTCGTATTTGAACTCAAAATAGTTGTTCTTGCTTTTATATTTGTTTATATTGTCGCACAACAACTGATTTATTGAAGTTACATTACAGAAATCATTGGGATTAACCAGTTGATAGCTAAAGTATTCTTGATAAATCCCTAGCGCACTGCCAAGCGGACCAGCTTCACGAAAAAATGAAAGTTCTTGATACTCAAATATGTAGTTCAAAAACGGATTGATGAACCGGTCGTAAATTAACGTATCAATCGAGAGGTTGAGATTATAAATACTTTCCTTGATTTTATTGAAGTAATTGAAGTTTGATACATTATGAGTATTTTTGTTCTCACTGCCAGAACTAAAGCTAAAAGAATTATCGCAAATAGAATGAATTTCTCCGTATATTTTAGTAATGTTAATGATTTTCTCGACTGATTTGTTTAGAATGTCGCATGACAAATACTTTTTTAGATTGTACAATATGTTAATTGTTGAGTTGAGAGGGAAAATTATTTGCTCAAAATCAATTGGCAGTTTAGGGTTCGTGTAAATAAATTTTTCTCTCCATCTAGCTAAACCTTGACCGTTATATGTCTGAAGAAAATTATTTTCTATATAAAAAAACTCATGGTTGAAATCATTTGTCGACTCGTTTGTTAGTATTGTATAAAAATAAGTTTCAACTCTTTCAGACAAAATTTTAACGAGTTTGGAGTGACAGTTTTTAAATTTGTTCAAAGGAATATATAAAGATATAACACTGATCGCCTGAAGTATAAAATTGACCGGTCTATCGTTTATTTCATTCATAAGCCTTGTATCGCTATTGTTGATAGAAGTGTCAGCCTCTCTGTTGTTTATTGTAATTTCGTTTGACGAAAGCACCTCATCGATTAAATTCATGTTTAACCCATTTGAACGCTGCTTTAAATATTTAGACAGTAGTTGGTCTGTGTTAGATAAACTGTTCGAAAATTCTTCGTTGCATATATTTATGATTTCTTTACAAAAGTTTAAAACGGAAACCAACTCTTCTAAATTGGTCAATATGCAAGTAATAGTTACAAGTTCAGCACTTATCATCACTTTAGTTATGACGTTTATGATTTTTTCGATTGTCGCCGTGAGTAATTCATCAAGTTCTGAAGATACAGTAATAAAAACAAACATATTGCACTGAATGTATTCTTGTAGTGTCAATTTGATTTTGTAAAACTGTAAAAGAATCTGCAGAACACAGTAAAAAGAGTATGAAAAAATTTTTTCCTCATGGTTTTCACCATTCGTAATATTTCTAATGCGTTTTAAATCGTAGCTGTAGTCTAAGATTTTCAAAACGCAATGGTGAATTCCAAACGTAATTGGTTCAGAAACAAAATGGATATAGCTACTGCTTGTGCCAGTTAGACAAGCTATTATATCTGTGATGAAAATTTTTTCTCGCGCTTCGTAAAACTTATTGCGTTCCTGGACCGATATTTTATTGAAATTCATTTTATCTCCGTACAACAATTTTAAATTGGAATCAAAGATTTTAGCGTATGCTTTGTCTTGTGGAGTTTCTTGATTAGCGTTGGTAAAGGTAGAAATGTTTAGAGAAGAACTGATGAAACCTTGATAAAAGTTGAATCCTCTTGAAAAATGAAAAATATCACTAGGGCTACAAACCGAAGATATGCGTCTTACTTGGATTGTATCTAAGCTGCTTACAGACCCTTGTGCCTCATTTAATCCTATGCAAAAGTCGGTTTCGAATAGTTGCAATATGAATAAGCCTCCGGGACTAATGAGACCTACATCATTGAACGGACTCGTCAAAATAAACTTAGCAAATTTAAACGACTTGTTCTGCGGAATTTTCGCGAAAGCGACCTTATATTCAAAGTTTTTCAAATAGTATTGAAGATAGAGGCCTTCGCCACTTTGAAGCATGACGACGTCGCCATAGCGAATATTTTTTGCATAGTTCGAGTGTTCTGGAACAATGATTAGAGAATGTTCCATAGTGTCTAAATTTAAGCAAGAAAAAATCGAGTCGTCAAGCTTGTCGGAGTAATAAATCGATCGTAACACAATGATCAACGCGTTATTACAGTAACTATTTACGGTGCTGTATGACTCTCGCACTTCAGCATTATAAAGCTTAAGATCTTCATCCCAAGAATTTCTATTCAGGCTTAACAACGAATTTGTCGAAAAATGAAGTTGAACTGGCTCGTAGTATTGTAAGTTCATATCATCAGGTTTTTCATGAAAAACTGCTGCAGATTTTTAATGTCTTTGAAAAACTGTTGACTTACAATTTGCTCTTAGTTGGAATTGCGAAAGTACGATCAGTTCAAAATCAATCTTACTGTTTGAAAAGGTTTAACTTAGTTAGCTATCTCAACCGCTGAGTCAAGTTCACTAATGTTATTGTTAGAGATGTTGTCCAAAAATAAACCAATATTTATTAAATTTTTATTTTGACATTTGAACAGGAAAACTTATAACAGGTAAAAAGACTATTAAATATTAGCATCTATTCTTTGCAAGTTTCGGACATAAAAAATCTGCCTGCGAAGTTAGAAGCAACGTTGACAACTTGATTGCCAATACACAAAAACTCGTCACCACGAGGAGGGACATAGTGAATGTCGTACTCTTTGTCGTTGATTTGAATCGAGTCTGGAATTTTTTCTAAGTCAACCATGTGCTGAACTAACCCATTAAATATTTGATTGTTGTTTAATTCAGTAATATTGTTGTCAACTTCGACACATATAATACAGTCGTCTTCCGCGTACTGGATGTCGTTTAAAGTTCCAATCTCCGTAAACTCTACAGGAAAATTTTCAAAGAAAATGTTAGCAGGCTTGCCTTTATCCATTGCTAGTACTTCATTGAAATTAATAAAAATTACAAAGAATTAACGCTAGGTTTTTTTATAAAAATTAATTTTTAGCACTTAGTTATTGTTCAATGATGATTGGTGTAATGACAAGCCCTACAGGTATCTCAGGCAGCAGTAACAAATCTATTGTACTTATTCTTCTTATTGCGTGATCTATCGTTTCATTTGCTAGTAGTTTGTTGTTCAATAAATATAAAGTCAACTCTTCACTGTTGGCATCTATAGTTTTGTTTAGATACTTTATAATTATGTCAACCTGCGTATTTTTGTGAATTAACATATAATAGGGGTTATTTGCGGCGTTCAGACTCGCTGTACCTAGATTGTGCGTTATCGTTATTTTTAGGTGATAGAAGTTGATACTCTGTGACGTTTTCATGAGTAGTTGAGATATTTTCTCGTTAGAAACAGATTGACTAACGTCTGGTAGTTCGTCTTGGGGCTCTAAATTTTTGGTATATTTTTCATCAGCAAGTTTAAAGTCTTGTGACGCGTAATATTTATGAAGAAATTGTTTTTCCTGGTCGATAAAATATGGAAAAATAGTGTCGAGCAAATTTTGTACAGTTTCGTCGTTACCTAACGTTTCTTTGTAGTTGGATGAAATCGATAAATAGCACTTAGGGCAGTGAGAACCTTTGTTAATTATGTAGCGTACTAGACAGACGCGACAAAAAGTGTGCGAGCAATCTTTGATCGTTGTTGCTGATCTAAAAAAACCGTTGCAAATCATGCAAATAAAGTAGGAAGAGACGAGAAACAGGTCGTATGGCTAAAAATAAACAATAACTGATCAATTTTACAAACATACAGGTTGTTCGTCTTGGTTATTCGTGTTTAACTGTTGGTGTTCTGAGATGGGCTGCATTGTGATGATACTTTGCGTTAATATCTATTTAGTAAATAATAATTTGAGTGTTGATAATATTGAATAGTAAAATTACCAAATTAATCTAAATGATTTATTTTAGATTATTGATTAAAAAAGACAGGCAATAACATGAGGATTAAAATAGCAATCGGGAGGTAGAAGCGAGTAGTTTTTAATGACTCAATGGACTACGTTAAGCTTTCAAACACTGCGATACTAATGATCCCGCCCCGAATTAACTAGTTTGTAGAAATAAAGGAATTATATTAAAACTAAAGAAGACATAAAAATTAAATCGAATAACTAAAACTGAATCTCGCTTCAACAACTAAAGTTTTTCAACTGGTCTGTTGTTTCAGAATTTTTCGCTGTTCTGTCGAAATA
The DNA here is from genome assembly GCF_024713945.1 of Dermatophagoides farinae. NCBI lineage: Eukaryota > Metazoa > Arthropoda > Arachnida > Sarcoptiformes > Pyroglyphidae > Dermatophagoides > Dermatophagoides farinae. The sequence continues at coordinate 120,351 of NW_027461522.1, read as the reverse complement.
GTTTTTATTGAGGAACGGCAGTTGTGTGACCGTTCTCGGCCTCCCGCCACGATTTTTTCCGCTGGAGTTTTGCAGCGGTAAACTAGCAATTACAGCGGCGTGAGGTGTTTGAAACTTTTCTGCGCTAGCCTTAGCATTTTCCCATATTATTCTAGCACTACAATAAGCTTCTTCGACAGAATTAAAGCGGGACAGCGCTACCCATCCGACATAGATGTTTTGAAACCTTACTCTAAAACCTTTTTGTTTTTTGTCAAAATATAAGCCGGGCAATGGAGGAAGACTTTCGGCGATAGACATTATATCTCGGCGTATCTTGCGTTTTCCATTTTCATCAGAAGCAGTAAACTTATTCAACTTGTTTTTGCGAGTAGCTGAAGACGAATAAATTTTCTTTTTCTGCTGTTTTTGAAACGATTGTGACGAAATCTCTGGCAGTTTAGAATTGTGCTTTCGAATCGTTTTTTGAGAAATACAATCATTTTCATAAGAGTTACTATTAGTTACATCGTAGTTATAGAATTTTGAATCAAGAGTATCTAGCGCGTAAAAATTACTGGATTGGTGAAACGAAGAACGTTCAATAGATGGTGAGTTTTTTGATTTAATATTACTGGTTAAATAGTTTTGAAAAAAAACATAATTATCCACTGACGAATCCATTTCCGACCAACTGTTTCGTAGCTTATAGTTTTTGATGTTGTCTGAATTTGATAACGAAAGGTTCTGTGTAGAAAGGTTTTCGTTTGTTAGAGAGTTTGAAGAGTGGATAAACATTTTCGATTTCTCGTTGTAAATGTCTAGCATCGAGACTTCATGCAATAGGTTGTTTGTAAAAGAATTATCTTTCTGGATTTCGCTGACGTTAACTTGGTCTTTTTGATTCAATTCAGATTTTGTTCTTAAAGCATAGTAAAAGAGATCATCTTGTTTAGAATTTTCCATGCCATTTTCGATGTATGAATTGCTGTCTTGCGCAAAGCAAACGTTCATATTTAAAAGATTGTCGTTTACCAGAAGTTTGTTTTTATTCATTTTGTTATTATCCACCAAGACATTGTCTAGGTTGTAGTGATCAACTTCTGCATATCCTTCATTACTATTTAACTTATAGGTTAAAAAAGACACGAGTTTATCAAACATACCATCTTCTTGATTTTTGGTCATTTCCGTTTCATCGTTATTTTTTTCTGACTCGTCATTTAGTTTGGAAATAAGTCTAGAAGGAGCTGAATGATTTTCAGCCAAGTCGTTCTTAATTCTGTATGAAACAGGAACAGGGGTTAAAGGAATATGATGCAGGTCTTTTTTAGAAAAACTGTAAATTTCACTAGCTTTCCATGTTGTTTCGCGCGGGGATGATGGAATCCCTTTAAATTCTATTTTGGGTTTTTCACGTGTATCTAGATAATAATCATATTGTTGTTCATGACTAGTTCTTTGTAATGACAGAAAGTTTTCTGGATCGCAGCGTTGATAATTATTCTTATTGTCGTTTTCATAAACATTTACTAAAGGAGTTTCGTGCAAAATTTCTAAGCCGTTGTAAGACTCTGAGTTATTGTTGTAACAATATTGTGTATTTTGACTAAAACATGTTCGATGTTCAGACGGATAAATATTAGGAGAAGCAGAGTTATTTAGCTGTGTTATTTTTCCTTTCACAACTTTGGGAAGGACACGCTTGGATTTGAAAGCGTTATAGTTGTAATAGCCATTATTAGTCTCCGCTACATTGAATGAAGAAGCAACGAAAGTTTGAAAAGTTTCACTAACTGGTTCTTTGTACCAAATTTTGTCAGATTCGTCTCGATAAAAGATAGTTCTTGAGTCAGGTATGGAATCTATTTTTGCTCCGTGGTTTTCTAATTCAGATTCAGTGTAGTCCTGAAAGCTACCACTTTTGTCTTGAAAAGCATATTGACTAGTGAATGAAGCTGTTTCCCTTTCAGAAATATGTTTAATTTCCAGTTTCGTTGAACTGGCTTGATAATGGTTGTTATCAGCACTGTTGTTATTGAGCACATTATAATAGTTAGGATCTACTACGTAATTCTTTATTGAACTAGTAACATGCTCTCTATGCACAAGAGGTGTCACCAAACGCGTGTTACAAATAAAATTTTCGTCATCCCGGTCGCTCAAGTCGTTTAAATTTCTTTCTAAATTTTTATCTGACTCTTGACTTTTTATATTACGTTTATCAAGATATACATGGTTGCCTTGATTTAAATTAGAATTAGCTGTTTCATCGTAACTAAAGTTATTGAACTCTACAGCATCATTTCTGCAAGAATATGACATATTTTGTTAGATATAAAGTGCTTAACAGTTCAAATCGTTATTACAAGCTGATTTAGGTATCAGCAACACAAAAAATATTCAAATATGCTGGTCACCTTATATTTTTACTTGCTTGCTAACATGTCAATAATATTAAGTGGAATAGGCTAAGTGTGCGTTAGTTGTATATTACACGAGTCAATAAATTGGTCAGGTTGTTACACAACTAAACCTCGATTATAAGATTCGAAATTAGCGTTAATCCAACTCAGTCTGCTGATTAATTGGAAGATGTTACATATTCACACTAATAACATAGTTATTAACATTAATTACACGGAAATAGAATATTGTGTAAATATAAAAAGATTTAGCAATTAAGATGAGCTAAAAAGAATCATGTGATGTTCAGTATGGATTTCAACTTCAAGAACAACTTAAGGTGTTTTTTTACTTCGTCAGTGAAGTAAGTTTTCCCAACTTCGATGCTTTGTCTGGTTAAATACGAAACCAAGACTTCGTCATCTTGAATGTCTTTTTTGATTTCAAGTGATGATTCTGAAAACTTAACGGCAACTTGCATTCCTCTTGTCGCTGATAATACCGTTTTACGTTCATGTTCTATGGAATCTAAAGTACCTAGATGAAGTTTTTTTGACGGACAATAAATAGGCGTACCTGGAATAAGTTCACCTTCCTGAACTTCGACACCAAATATCATTGGATTCTTGTAGTTGAAAACTAAACCTGGCAGCATTTTCATAATAACAGGTGTTACGAAATGTTTACGGTTTTCTTCTTTAAGTTGCGCTCGGTAATTTTCAATGTGCATTGTGTATTTATCGAAAAGATGATAAATGATATCCTCTTTGAAAATCGTTACTCCAAGGTTGGTTGCTTCTTGTAAAGCTTCTGGATCGATTTTTACATCGAAAGCAAGAATCACTGCGTATTCTTTGTAGCCACGTTCAATCATAGTGCTTGCTTTAACTACGTCAAGCTTGTGAACTGTGCCAATTGAAACATTGTTAACAGGAATTCTCGAGTTTTTCAAAAAGTCTAAAAGAGCTTCGAGCGAGCCTAAACTACTAGCAACAACATAAACTCCGTGAGAAGATTTTTCAATGGATTGCACAATGCTGTCAACATCAGATTGCAGAATTTTCTTATATTCCTCAATTTTTTCTGGGTTGTCACTGACGTATAGTGAGCTTCCGGCAATTGCATCTTGAAGATTTAACCCTGCGATTCTGACTCCCATTGCAGCTCGAACTTCGTCATGATGAATATATTCGCCATTGACTCGTGATTCTCTGAGCGGCTGTGGTGTTAGCAAAGCTTTTACGTTGGACACGATAGGTCCTTTGAGTCCTGCTGCAACAAACGTATCACCTTTACGTAAAACTCCACCAATCAACAAAACATCTATTGTTGAGCCAAGTCCCACAGTGTTTTTAACGTCAAGAATAGTCGCAGTCACTGTTTCCATTTCGAGAGTTATTCTGTTACTCATATACTCTTGAGTTAATTTAACCATTAAGTAGAGTAAATCTGGAATTCCTTGACCGGTAACAGCGCTAGTAGGGACTAAATTAATTTGTTTTTTAGAGTTAGTGTTTTCTGTGAATAAAGTAAATGTTAACATGGCTTTTTTACATAGCTCAATCATACAATGTTGAGCTTTGGACCTGAAATCGTCAACGGTATTTTTCTTTTGATTTTTGATTGCTCGTACAAAAGGTTCGAATTCTTGCGATTTCCACCCAAAACATCTATCTATTTTGTTTAAAGCAACAATAAAAGGACATTTCTTATTTATTAGCAATTCCAGCGCTTCCATCGTTTGTTGTTCGATACCTTTTGTGATGTCAACAACTAGAATAGCGATATCACAAAGGCTTGAACCTCGTCGACGTAAATTGGAGAAAGACTCGTGGCCCGGCGTATCGATTATGATAAGTCCTGGAATCTTGACTTCGAACTTAGAATCGACTTTACTGCATTGATCTTTCAGTGTTTCTGCAGGAAAATAAGTCGCTCCAATTTGTTGGGTAATACCTCCACATTCTCCTTGCTGAATATTTGTACCGCGCATTTTGTCTAACAGCTTGGTTTTACCAGTATCAACATGACCAAGGATACAACAAATAGGAGATCTTAAGAAGTTAGCTTGTGACATAGTTTCGTTAGCCTGTTGTAACTCGGCATTGTTATTCTGATTAGCATTTTTCTGAGAAAGCTTTGCTTTTTGTTTCTTTGTTAAAACTTTTCTGCTGGCTTTTTCAGCTGTTTTCTTATTAAACTGTTTTTTTTCAGCATCGTCGTCTTTAATTTTTCCCTGATTTGATTTAGTTGTATTATTATCGTTATTATTTTTTTCTGAAAAATTATTAGAAAATTTTATTTCCTTCTCCAAAGCAGTAGTTTTTTTGTTTGGGTACTCTTCAATGTCCGATAAATCAGAAGTGAAATCCATCGTTACTATAGAAACATTACGAATTTCTTGTAATTCATTTTAGTTAGAAATTTGATTTAGACAAAACACGTTAATAATTTCTTTATAAACATTATAGAAATTACATTACATTCAGAAATGGCAGAAATTCAGAAGACCAAGGAGGACAATCCCATGCGTAAAATACGCATTGAGAAATTAATATTAAATATTTGCATTGGTGAAACTGGAGACCGTTTGACTAGAGCCTCTCGTGTGCTTCAAGAATTAAGTGGACAGACTCCTGTTGAAAATAAAGCGCACAAGACAATCAGAGCTTTTGGTATCAGAAGAAACGATAAAATTGCCACTTGCGTAACTGTAAGGGGTTCAAAAGCCTTGGAACTTTTAGAAAAAGGTCTCAAGGTAAAGGAATACCAACTAAATAAATCGTGTTTTTCTGAATCTGGTATCTTCGGTTTCGGTATTCAAGAGCACATCGATTTAGGTTACAAATACGATCCAAACATTGGTATTTTCGGTATTGATTTTTCTGTCCACCTCACTCGTCCAGGATACCGTGTTTGCAAACGCCGAGCAAAGAAAACCAAGATAGGCCCATTTAACCGAGTCAATGCCAGCGAGGCTCGAAATTGGTTTGAACAAACCTTTGACGGACAACTTTTCTGAACTGTATAACTTGTTGTCTGTTTTGTATTTCTAAATTATATTTTTTCATGTTTTTCTAATACACATAGCTATTAATATATCTGTTTAAATTAATTTAATTTAAATTTTGCGTTGACTAAGAAGAATATTCAGGTGTGTTTCCGGCCGGCGTCTGATGGATAACAGACAAGCTGCTGGTCAACTAATTAGAGATATTCAAGGGCAATACAAACAATTGGTAGGAAGCGTTGATAAGTTTTTTTTTCTATCTTCTAGTGAAAAATTTGATTATATAACTGCATTGCTTTACCAGTGGGAAAAGATTCACGATAAATTTGTAAATCTTTCCCCTAACGAACAAGTACTTTTAAAAAACGAATATTTTCTTATAGATTCTCACCTGCAGACACTTTTTAATTTCATTGAAGCAAATGCATTATGCATGGCTGATAAAAATGATTACACGTTTAGCTTGCTAAAGGATATAAAATACTTATTAATTTGTTTGAACGCACTCGAAGAAAATTTGAGATAGTGACGTTTTTCGAAAATTAAAAAAATCGCTCACTATCTCATGAACTATGCCAAAGCAAGCGTTCTCAATGAATCAAATATACACATTTTCAGGTTCGTCCAAACAGCATTGACAACAAGTATTCATCATGTCAGCATATGTTTTGTATAGTTTGAAACCTAATGTTTCGTTTGCTGGCGTTTTGTCTATTTTAGTGATAACGTTAATTGGAATAATCGGGTAAGTATCCGGCCGCTGGTTTGATTTTTTTTTTTTTTGGCCGCTTCGATAGATAATTTGTTTTTGACTTTTCGACTTGAATTTATTAAACAACTGAATATTAGCGCCACTGGTAGAATCTGAAAGATCTTCCGGAAAGTTCGAGTTAAGCTTTGTATTATCGACGTTTAGTTGAGAAACGAGTCCTAATACGAGTTTATTCTGTTTCTTCCTTGTCTGATCATAATCAGGGGATTCGAAATTTTCGACGATCTCAGAGTTCTCTGCAGCAGCATTAGCCGTATTAAATTGCTAACAAATATTTGGTTATTTAAACATACCATAAAAAGTTTATCCGTTAAAAATTATACTTAATCTAGGTTTACAATTTTTTTGCATTCTACTCCTTGCTAGAAATTACATGCGATTGTAACGTAAGATTACACATTAATAAATGGTGGCCCTAGAAAGTCTAATAACAACCATCATTCATAAATTATTCTAACGTTCTGTCGATGTATATTTTTATAGATTTTGAACTATTTTACTCACACACCGAAATTCAAATTAACAACTAATATATTTATCCCAATGAGAGTCTTTAGTTATTTGTTATACACGAGCCTCTGCGTCTTTACAACTATAGAAAGCAAGATTTTGGCAATTCTTTACCCGAACAGACTCGATAGTTGCAACAGTGAGAAGAGTTTGTTGTCTGTGTTGTCCATAATGTCTTTACTGTTCAATACAGACAGTATTACAACTGCGGGAATGGACATAATGGACTTTATGCAAGACAAAGACATTTTCGAAAAGCTAAACAAATACACAGACCGCATGCCAATTAACAAAACGTTCATCGACCCAGAATGCACCGATTTAGTAAAACTAATAGACGACTTTAGTAGCGTACTGACCAAAGCACTTTCGCGAAAAAATGAATGGTCAAGTGTTATCGATCAAGTAACGGAACTTATTAACAACAACTTTGTGTTGATCGATGGAGAAAAATTGAAGCTCAATTATGATAAAATGATTCAAAAATATTACTATCAGTCGACCGCTTCTCCGGCTCTTATCATAGTATCAGAATGCGTAGAACCCCGCATCGAATATACAAATGAAGACGAATTAGACATGTATGAATTCATAAATAATCACCTTACAAGATTAGTAGACGATAGAAAGATGGGTTTTGAAGCCTGTCCGACATGCATTAACAACTTGATTTCCAAGCTCGTCAAAACTATTGGAATATCTCGAGAAAAAGATTCAGAAATCAACGAGTTTGTCGACTCTACAATTAAAGACATATCAAATTCACATCAATCAATGTTACAATACATTCTAGATATCAAAAAAGAAAACATGCCTAAATCTCTAGGCGAAGTTGTCAAGAAGATTCTTACTTTAGAAAATCTGAACAAGATGAACTATAACAATAGTATAATTAACAGAATCATGCCTTCGATGATTGCAATTATGGACGAGTACAACAGTGAACTTATTGGGTTAAGCGAGCCAAACATATCGCGGGCGTTCGATGAATATTTCATAGAGCAAAATTGCGACAAAGCTGTTTAGTGGCTCTAACTTGAGGTAAAAAATTAATCGCACCATTCATTTCTATTTGTAAGTTGAAAGTTTAAATAAGCAGACTAGTAACTAAATATTTCTGTATTATGAAAATAAATCATGTATTATGTTAATCTCGTTAACCTTTAAACTTTTGTAACTCTTTTTTAATATTAGTAAACTTATTTAAAAATATTTTTAAAGCTAAACTCAAGATTCTTCTAGGTGGTATAGCCATCGTGCTTTCCACAATGAACTTAAAATGATCTTTTACTTTCAAATGCTCAACTTTGTGAGAAAAGTGCTCGACAGCTAATCGCGGAGTCAACTCGTTGTGAAAATGGTTAGCTTCGCTCGTTTTTTCGTCAAACTCAACGGGTTCTAGTAGCAATTTCAACTCGTCTTCTGACAGGGAATAAAACATGTTTGTTTCAGGGTTTATTTTCAAACGTAATATGGATTTTAATTTATAGTATGCCACGCAAACAGGAGACCATTTAGCGTGAGTGGCTCCAATACCTTTTTCTAGATACATGAACATATCGATTTCTTGTCCAGGGCCGATTTTGGTAATCAATATGTCCTCTGAAACAGGACGTACATTAATATTTTTGAACTTATGTTTTTCCTCATTGTTTCTGGGAATCCATTGTAAGTGTCGGCTGTAAATGGGCATACATTTAATTTCTTGTGGACAAACCACATTTAAACTAAATTGTAGTGAATTATTGCTGTTTAAACCACAGTCAGAATTTCTAAAGTCAAACAAGTCTGGATCGACAGAAAAAGGAATTAAGCAAAGACGGTGGCATAATATTTCATCTTGAATGACTCCGGTATTTTGATACATTTCGCAAGTTTCAATCGCCATAGTAGGCACATTTGATAGCATAATTCGCCTTAGCGCGTTTGCCACAGAAACATCAACGCCAATTAAGTCAAACTCGAGCGTGTCTTCGGTTTCTGCTATCAATTCTATCTTCATTTGATCGATGAGCTCGTCTAAAGGTACCATAGAAGGTGAATAAGACACATTTCTTGGTCCCTCGACGGTGCAATTAATGTAATTGCTCATGCTGCTTTTAAATCATTATTTTTCAACTATTTTTTTGATTATTTTTTTTAACCTAAAAATTTTTTTATTGCGATAATTCTAAAAATAATCAAGTGAAAATTAATATCCTAATCACTTTCCCATTATATATAATCTAAAACAAAGGCATAACTACTTATAGATTAGCTTGAAATATAAAACGATCATTTTAAGTTTTCAACCATGATTTAGCCAAAATGGAGCACAACTACCATGTTGATACAGTAGTACAAAATTCATATGAAGAAGATAACTTTGCTTCTCAAATTGTTACAGCTCTGGAAGCCGATTCAAATGTTTTTGATGCATCAAACACACTTGACAATGATCCCATAAAACAATATTTTGAAAATTCAAATTTTTTGTTGAAGAGAAAAAAAACAGGTTCTGATTGGCTTGTTAGTTCGATGCCTACTGACGAAATGAAAAACAATAAAGATAATGCTTATCACGTTTGTGAAGTTCACACGTTCGCCGAAATCGAAGATTCAGAGGTATTTGTAAAAATTTTGGAAAAAAAAATAGAAAATAGTGAAATAGTCTTAGGTACAATGCTTGGGGTGACAAATCCCGATCAAACTGATCCTGAAGTCTGGGCTGCCATCGGTTACAAAGATGAAGAAAATAATAATTTCATTCCATGTATTTGGTTACCACCTATGGTGAGTGTTTTCTGCGAAATCTTTATTTGTTTGAATGCCTGTTTAAAAATAAATATTTGTGGCGAAAAACAACCTGTAGCATTTATTTATAATAATATAACTGATAACAACTCGGTTCACGTAAAAATTTCGTGTTTTTGCGATGATCCTGTTCGCGTATTCAAAGAGATATTTGATGCACACGTACACTTATCACTTTTTGCAACCAATGGCGCGATAATAGATAGTAACAGGTCTGGTAAATACATTCAAAAAGCGTTGACGAGCGAAAATTGCTGCACACATTTATTCACATGTGACTCGATCACGAGCTTTCCAATTACTAACACGTCAGGCATCATTAAGTGTTTTTCAACGACTGAAACACCAGACTATGTTAAAAAAACAGATAATACGTTTGCAGCGTTCCAAATCGACGTTAACAGTCAATTAAAAATTGGCTGGTCTCTATTTCCCGAAGGTTCAAATATAAATTTTATTAGTATCAAATCATTCACTACGTATTCGTACAATACTTGGCAAAAAACTATTTATACTATTCAAGATAACAAAATTGTAAAAAATAACGAGTCTGCAATGAAGGCAGATTTCTTGATATCCAGTGCGCTGTCCGAGTATACAAAACAATTCACAGACAGCTTCGACACTAAATCAGTCAATAAAAAACTTAAAAAACCAGACGCTTCTTTTTATGATTTACAGCAAAATAACAAAGTTTTGCAAGCTTGTGTCACACCGAGTAGGACATCAGACTCTGTTTCTACTTCTGCGTTTATTGAAAATCTGATTCTAGATCTCACTAAATTTACGGAAGAAGAGAAAGCAGAATCAGACTTGAACAGTAGTGTTAATCAAATGATCAAAAGATCTGGGTTTGAGTTTCACATAATATCAGAATCATTTGAGCATTTCGATGTCAATACAATGTTATTTAATCAAAACAAATTTTACAACAACTTTCAAGAAGAATGTAATGCATTACAAGCAGTAAAAGGCTCACGTATGAGCGAACCAATAAGAAACATTTTTAAGAAAATAGTCAAGAGTCGTATTTTGTCCACTATAATCAAAGATGAAAAAATCCGTTTATATGGTTTGGGTGGTTTCTACGGTTATCCAGATTATTACTCTGAATTACAGCCAAATGAAGGTTATCCGATAACAACGCCGAAAATGAATGATAATCATATCATTCCAATAGCAAGAAGTCCTATAGCGTGCCCATACATGAAGATTACGTTATTACCACACCAGCAAGATGGTGTTCGTTGGATATGTGCGCATGAACGAAGAGATATTGATGAATTACTTTACGAGATTCCTTACACTTTTTCTTTAAGTGGCAAACCAGGGCATTACACTTGTCTTCGCACGTTCAAAGAAGTTTCAAATTCCGACATTAACTTCATTAGAGGAGGTATTTTGGCAGATGAAATGGGGCTCGGAAAATCTGTTCAGTTGTTAGCAGCTATTTTGCTAGATGATCATACCATTAAAAGAATTAAAAAACTTGATGAAGTATTGGAGAACAGTTCACAGAGTTGGGAATTTGACACATTTGGCTTTCCTACAGAACAGATAAATGCTAAATATGTTACTTCCGAGTTTAACGAGAAAGGTGAACGATTAGGTGGAACTTTGATAGTGTGTCCCGTAACTATGATCGGGGAATGGAAACGCATTATTTCTGAAACTACCAACATACATCCAAGTTTCGTGATTGAGTTTCATGGGCCAAATAGGAAAAAGTACAGTAGAGGAGATTTGAGCAACGCACTTATTGTAATAACATCGTATGGCACCGTAGCTGCCAATACCTCTACATACACAAGTTATTTACACAAAATTAACTGGCATAGGCTGATACTAGATGAAGCTCACGAAATTAAAAACGCAATAACGCTAAAAACAAAGTCTATTAAAAGCTTAAAAGCTTTTATTTGTTGGTTTGTGTCCGGAACACCGTTACAAAACAACATAAAGGAATTCATCAATATTTTAAGCTTGATTGGCGCAGAGAATTATGTTACTGCTAACAAAAACAAGTACATTTCTGAAGAGCTTGAGCAGGTTATGTACTTATACTGCTTGCGTTCTTTAATGTTGCGAAGAGAAAAAAATATTTTTGACACCAAATCGTTTGGAACAACGTCTATCATGGCTCAGAGCAACGACAAATACAACGAATCTGAAAGAAATGCTACCCCGATGAACTTATCGGTTTGTCGATCTCCTGACAATTACGAGCTAAGAAATTCTCAAGTTATGTTTAAAACACCAAATACTTTAGCCACGTTACCACCTAAGCACGTTGTGCTTCACAAAGTTACGATGTCCGAAGAAGAAATGCGAATTTACAATTTGTTTAAGAAAACAGCTAAAAGCATCATAAACGATCAGAACTCAAGCGTCTCCTGGATCCAAATAAATTCACTGATGATGTATTTAAGATTATTAACTGCGGGTCAAGAAGTACTCAACACGGACGCCCGAAATTTACTGAACGCAATGATTGCAAATGAATCGATTCATAGCTCAAAACCTGCAGGAATGTCAGATCAAAAGTTTGAATATGCGAAGCAACTTCTGAAACTGAAATTTTTAGATACTCCAGGTGCTGCCGCTGAACATAACAACTACTTGAAAGAAGATTATACTGAGCCGATAAAACCAGATAATACGAAATTCTGTCCAATTTGTTTATCAAACGATCCAGAAATTATCACGCACTGTAGCCATTACTTTCACACCGACTGTCTCAATACGTGGCTTTCTAATTCAGACGTCTGTCCGTGCTGCAGAGAGCCTCTTTCGATGGACACGATGTTTAAAATTTGGGAGCTTCAAGACTTACAAGGTAAAATCAATATCCAGCCTACCCAAAAAACAGTTCCAGTGACTAAATTCCAGTACGTTATCAGCTTAATTATGCAAACAATTAATCAAGGCCATGTAGACCCGGACGACGACGAACCGTTGAAAATTATTGTGTTCAGCAGCTTTGTGCGTGTCCTAAACATAGTTTGCTCATTGCTAACTGAACACCAAATTCCCTACTACCAAATAACGGGAAAAGTCTCAAACACGCAGCGTACCAAAGTCATCAGTGAATTTCAAACAACGCCTAAGTCTAGCGTTATGTTATGTACATATGGAGCCGCGGCTGTAGGTATTACAGTGACTGCAGCGAACCATGTGATTCTCCTTGACCCTTGGTGGAATCCTTTTATCGAAGATCAAGCTATTGATAGAATACACAGAATTGGGCAGGTTAGACCCGTCTATGTACATCGAATTATTATGGCCAATACAATTGAAGAAAGTATATTAAAATGTCAAGAAAATAAACGCCAACTGGCCCAAAGACTAGCAGGAATATCGCCAACAAAAAAATTAGTTAAAACTATTGACTTAAATGAGATAAAAAATATGATAATTGAGTGACTGCTGTTGCATTTTTTTTGAATAATTAACAAAAAATTAACGCATGGGTTTTGCAATAACAGATAAATTAAACAGCTCACTCAGCTTAATAACGAAAGGAGTTATAGCTTCCTTTATAGTTATTTCTCTCTTTGTTCTTTTTATCCTAGCAACTATTGTTTACAAGAAAAAACTAAACCGCTACAATATTGAGATATGATTTAAACGCTGAAGCCACCTGTAATGACACATTTATTATTTTTATAAAATTTCTCATGAAAGCTTTTTTTATATTATTAATAGTTAATTAAAATCTAAACACACTGTCGTGTATTAAATAAACCTACCGCAGTTGCAAATTGCAAGGCAATTTCGAACTTTAAGGTTCTAGTTGATATCACAATGAGTTCGAACTTAGGTCTTTACAGCGTTTTGATCTTTTCAGTTGGCGTGTTTGTTAATTTGATAGTTTTGTTTTTGCATTCATTTAATGTTGCTAATGTGTAAGTTTTTGCCAGATAAAATTTTTAGCAAAAAAATTTTTATTTTTCACCCCTACTTGAACGGTGTTGGGGTAAACGAAGGTCATTTTTGGCATTTGATCTCACTGTTGTCACGCTACTCATTGCGTAAAAAATGTCGAACTAGATTTGTCATCTTCACTAAACATAATTTTCCAAATTTAGAGGAGACGATTATAAACGCAAACAAATTATACAAAGCAGATTTTCAAATTAAACACAGCGAAACAAAAACAAGCAAAGTCGTAGTGTTAAACGAGTATACCGAAGTCGAACTTGTCAGACTTTATTGCAGTTTTCTTTTAACATTGCATTTCTACTATCTACCTGTTATCAGTCTGCATTTGTCCGAATGTATTTTAGGTTTGGAAGCGGCGTTTCGTTCTACTGGACAAGCGAAAGATATAATAGTCGACACATCGGTGCTTAATTACTCTACGTTAGTGTTTTCCTGGATAACTTCTCTCGGATTACGTAATTCATACGTACTCATGCATGTGTCTGCGACAGAAATCACTTCGCTGCGTATTTCGTCAAACAAAATGGCAAGACTCGAATGGCTCGAACTTATCATCATCCGACTACTAAACAAACTCCATTATTTATTTGTCAGTTTGCCTATAATATCCACAAGCAAGGTTGCCACACTTTCTATGCAGCAGCGAAATCCTGAAGCCAAAATTATTACACTTTTCCCTGCTACCAGTATAAATTCAGTTGACTCATACATGCCGTGGAACATGCGGCAAAATGCAATAATCAGCATCATCGAGCTTAAATATTGTAAACAGTATAACTCCCTTGTGGATTCAGTGTATTTTACGTCTCAGAAACTCGATTTCTCCAATCCAATTGAGTTCAATTTGTGTTTAAACTTCGAATTCAATGCCTCCAATCTCACCACTATGCAAGAAATTTACGATTACATCACCAAACACTGTCCTTTAGCGTCTGTCTACATCTTCAATCATTCTTATATTTCGAAGACCGTATCACTGGAGGACAATTTATTATTACGAAACAAATCTAACGCCAAAGCAAATCTCATAATAAATATTCACATAAACATTTCATGCGAAAAACTAGAACAAATTTTAACCAACGCTAAAATTGGTATCCACACCTACAACCTGGATCTGTTTTCGCACCACGTGGTCAACTACATGGCTGCAGGCTTATTCATCATTTCAAGTCACAAAAGCGCTGCGTTGTCAGACGTAATGGCGTCTGTCTCCAAGTCAGAAGCCAAGGAGTTGTTAACTACATTTTCTAACTCCGATTCCATTCATGAAATAAAGCAGTTAATACTAATTTCGCAGTTTGCAAAAACGTATGCCAGTGAGAACGAGCTCATCAAATCGCTCTTAATGGCTTTTTCGCCAGAATATCAGTCTGAACAGAAAAAACTCCGGTTCCTCAGTCGTTGTTGCTATGAAATTTCGAAACACAGGTTTGATACCATTGAGTCACAGTGCTTAAAAATTCTCCAGCTTTGGCAACTAGTCAAAAACTAGTTTTGACGCCAGGCTAGTATACAAAACAGCGTAAAACACTAGTCCAAGATATAAATTGTCGACTTTGTCGGTGCAATAGTACTCAAAAACACCGGTTACAACACTTGCCAATAAAATTTCTAAACGGCAATAATATCCCTTTACCAAACTGTTTATTATTTCGGAGCTTGCTACTGTAGAAAAAATAAAAGATACCAGCCCGAAAACGGTTTTGTCGTTTACGCGATTCTTTGGAAAAAATCTATAGTACACGTTTGGAATCAAAGCACTAAAACTATCGCCTATGCCTGAGGCGTAAAACCCAGACAACGTCAAGTGAATATTTTTGCCGACTCTTCGATCAACAATGTTTGTTCTGATATCTTCAAAAAAAACAGGCAGTAATGGCGAAACGTACTGATAAATAAACGACTTTCGATATATTGTTTCGCGTTTATCGTCTTCAAGACCCGATAAAAAATTTTTTTTCATAAACGAGATCGAGATTTTCAAGTTGCTGACGCGAAAAAACTCGATAAGATAGACACAAAGCAGCTGAACACACCCGCAAAGCTCGCAAATAAAGTAAGACGAGTTAACTAAATTGAGAAAAAGAACACTATGAAAATGGAAGTACTTTCTTTTAATTATTTTATTTAGCTTGTCATCAATTGAAAGTCTTGCCTCGTTGAAGCAAGTGATATAAATAATAAATAGCATAATGAGACTGAACGCAGTTAGAAAGGTTTTCGTTTTGTAGTGGAGTAACTCTGTGATATAACACTGCAAATCTTCGAGCTGCTGCAACTGATACCAAAAAGAAAGAGTGTGTACCATTAAGCTAGGCACATCTACAGTATTTGACTCATAGTTTAAAAAAAAAATAACTACCTGAATTATCAGTTCAAAAAGTCTGAACCTCGGAGCCGTTGTATCTTCCCCGGCATGAGACAAACACGAACATATGATGAGGAGTAGAATCTTAAGTAACACGAGGTCAGTGGAGCTTTTAAACAAATTTTTATAAGTTCTACATACTAAACAATAAAAACCTAAATTCATCCCTGTTTGAAAAATAATCAGACAGAGGTAACGAGGTATGAATTTATATTTAATAGAGAAAAATTAGATTTTGTCACAAATAAATATTTTATAGCGGGCTAAATGACGCGAAAACTGTTTTATTAAGTCAGTTCGTCAGTTTGAAGACCCTGCTCGAAAATCCACTTATCAGCGACGAGGGTCGAAGATTCAATAGACTCGAGCAACACATTTTTGACGCTGTTCCCTTTGACCAAGTTGATTTCGTCATTGTTGATCGTCAATCTTTTGTTTTGCGGGTAGCCGTACTGGATCGGGGCAAGATTTACTGCACAGTGTCTGATACGAATAATATCTTGCGGAGCTCGGTGTTTAGACTGCTCGGAAATGATTATTTTATTTGACTTCGAGTTTTCCATGACAAGCAGTTCCTTTTCTCACAGATTGTTTGCTTGGAGTTTGCAGTTTTAAAAGCGCAACGACAAAAAATTTCGACGAGAGTTTTCTTTTTTCGCGCAGAAAGACGTGTTGATCGTGGTTTCCAGCACGTTGTCTGCCACCGTCGAGCTGATGCTTTTTAGAACGATAGAACGCAATCCGTCGTTGTCTGTGGCAGCGATTATGCGTTCTTTGTCGTTTAGTTGTTTGTTGATCGAACGTTCTTGGTTGTGCATTCCGCTAGCGATTTTGCATACCACCGGGTAGTTTACTTGCACGATCAGAAACAGCAAGTAACTGATGCACAATCCAATCAGAGCTGCTTGTGAGCAATTAGTTATGGTCGGTACAAACTCAAGAGCCAGCACGTTGTTTTCCAATTTAATATTTTTTTTGGTAATCACACGCAGTTGGGCAAGCGTCAAAGGGTGCTCAGGGTCACGAATGTTGGAAACGAAATAATAGAATTCCTAATGTAAATAAAGCGCAAAAGACTTACATCTTCCGTGATGGGATCTGAAGAACGGTTTAGCAGAATGTCTAAAAAAGTGACTTGAGGGTCGAACTGAAACGCACAAACTTTAGCTACACTAGGGTCCGGATTTTCCATTACAAACACAACCAATAGTCACGCTATTAATTTATATATATAAATTAAATTATATTTTTTTCCATGTAAACGAGCCAGCTGTATCTTCCAGTTTGATAGCGAATTTGTCGAGCAAACCCTGACGCATCTGGTCGCTAATGCTCATTAGTTCCATGCCAAGAGGCTTGCTGTCGGGAATCTTGAGCAGTTTTTTTGCAGCGGATCGAACTTGCATTCTAATCGGCCCTATAAACTCGGAAATAACAGCGTCAACGTCTGCGTTAGCTGCAGATTCACGAACGTGATAATCAATTTGGTTTTGCTCTAGGCACAAACCGAGCGTACGAAGTACTTTTTGGAAATATTCTGAAATAGAAAACAAATCAGTCAGGTCTATGCTTTTTTCGCTTTCATTAGCTTCATAACTGTTAAATGTAGATATAAATGTTTTTAGATGTAGCAGAACCGCGCTGGTGTCAAAGTTGTTTTCAAGCGATTTGTACACCGACCTTTTCAAAACGTTCAAAACGTCGTTCAGCTGATTTTTTCCTTTTCGCTCAATGGTCGACCTGAGAGATGTGTATTCTTGTTTGAATTCATCAAAATCAAGTTTGACTGTTTTGTTGTTTCTAGCTTTTTCGGCGAGAATCAACGCATTCACCCTTGAAACGAAATTGTCAAACATTTTGTGGTAGCTGTTGGCTTCGTTCCAAGAGCTTTCTGCATTGATAAAATTCATTGGTTTGTCCCATCTGTTAAGTAAGAACAATATTCTGACAACCTGGAACGGGCGTTCCTCGAGAATCTTATCGATAGCAATGAAGTTTTTCAGCGACTTCGACATTTTACTGCCTTCAATGTTCAAGTGTCCACAGTGCCAGAAATTCAAAAAAACGTTTGGCGCGTCGTGGAAAGCCTCTGATTGGGCGATCTCATTCGTATGGTGCGGGAAAATCAAGTCGATTCCTCCCGAATGTATATCGATGGGATTGCCCAACTTTAAATTGGAAAGCGCACTGCATTCAATGTGCCATCCCGGACGCCCTTTGCCCCACGGGCTGTCCCAAAACGGCTCATGCGGCTTTGCAGCTTTCCAAAGAACAAAGTCAAGCGGGCAACGCTTTTCTTTAGAAGCGTCGTTGGGTTCTAAAGAGTTCAAGTCACTGTGAACCTGCAGTTTTGGAAATTTATGTTTTTCTGAACTTTTGAATTTAGTCAAGTCGAAGTAAACTGACCCGTTTGATTCGTAAGCGTACCCGTTACTGATTATTTGCTCTATGAAACTGACTATTTCTGGAATGTAATCAGTAACACGCAAAATAGACGACGGTGGCAGACAATTAAGTTTGTTAAGAGCTTGGAAAAACTTTGCTTCATAGTATCTGGCGATTACGTCTACACCTGTTTCTAAAGCGTTTGCCTTGTTTATTATTTTATCATCAATGTCGGTAATGTTGAGAACGAAGTTCACGTGGTAACCAAAGAAATCGACTAAAATTCTTCTAATAGTGTCGAAAACAACGTAGCTTCTTGCATGGCCCAAATGGGAGTCGTCGTACACAGTTGGACCGCAACAGTACCAGTTGACTGTGTTTCCTTCGTGAGGTACAAATGTAGCAGGCGCATTTTTTAAACTGTTAGTAACTGTTAAAACCATATCCTATCTACTCGCAATGAAGCTGACAAAGGCAACGAATAAATTAAATATTTCAGAGAATAAACTTTTCTTTTTTCGTTAATAATATTCAAGATTTTTTCACCGCTACAAATCCAATTTTCTCGAATAACATAACTTTGTTCGCAAAATTTTCTAAGTTTTTGAATAGGTTATGTCGAATTTTGTTGTTTCCCTAGATGGTTGTGCCGATGCAAACAAAAAAGACAAGAACTTTGAAGACGCGCACAGTGTAGTGATGTGTCATTCAAAACCAGTATCAGAATCTGCCAAACTAGTTTCGATGAAGCGTTTTAATGTGAACTCTACGATTAGCGAACTGCTGGATTCGTACCAATATTTTGGATTTCAAGCCACAAACGTGGGTAAGGCCGCAAAGATCTTAAGACAAATGTACGAATGGCGCTTGTCTTCGGAACCTTTGACGAAAGAAGAAGAAGAAGAGCTGGTGGACGTGCAAAACAACGACGGAACCATTTTTTCGTGGGCTAGCCCAGAAATTAGGCCCGCCACACGAGCTACCATTTTTTTATCTTTTACGAGTAACATGATCAGCTGCGGTTTGCGCGACACTTTTGTCTACTTGGCAAAACAAAATTTGGTGGACTGCATTGTCACAACCGCTGGTGGCATAGAAGAAGATTTTATTCGCTGTTTTGGAAAATTTGTAGTTGGAGACTTCCACAAAATAAAAGGACCAAAACTGCGTGCAGACGGTTGGAATCGCATTGGAAATATTTACGTCCCGAACGAGAACTACGTAAAATTTGAAAGTTGGCTTTTGCCAATTCTCGATTTCATGTTGGAACAGCAGATCAAGCTAAACTACAACTGGACGCCTTCGAAAATGACTGCCCTGATGGGGAAAATCATAAACGACGAATCGAGCTTGTACTACTGGTGCTACAAAAACAAGATTCCTGTTTTTTGTCCAGCAATAACAGACGGTTCTCTTGGAGATTGCTTATATTTTCACTACAAAAATAAAGATACAAAGTTGAAAATTGATACAATAGAAGATATAATATTTATGAACGAAACTGCAAGAACTGCTAAAAAATCCGGCATAATCATATTGGGAGGGGGGCTTCCGAAACATCACGTGTGCAACGCCAATTTAATGAAAAACGGAGCGGATTTTGCTGTTTACATCAATACAGGCCAGGAATTCGACGGCTGCGATTCGGGCGCTTCGCCAGACGAAGCGATTAGCTGGGGAAAAATAAATTCCGAGGCTCAGTACGTAAAAGTGAACTCGGACGCTAGCATTGTTTTTCCGTTATTGCTTTGTGGCGTCATAAAAAATTATACTGATTTCAAAAAAAGTGCGATTAGAACTTCTCCTTACTACACAAATTACTACCCAAATGTTGACATTTTTAATTTAGAGTTGAATCATTAGCTTGTTCTGTTTCTTCGTCTACTTCTGATTCAAGTTTCTTTCCAGTTACAAAGGATGACAAATATTTGTACACATTGATTGCGTATGTATTTAATTTGACAATTAGTTCTTTCATAACCTTATAGTACTTTTTGGCATAGGTGTTTAACTTTTCACTTATAGACTCCTTTGGGGTGTCGTTGGTTTTAAGGTCTTCGACGTCGAATATGTAACTGACGTCGGGTTCGTCAGTCGAGTTTGAGTAAGTTTTGTGCGGATTTATTTTTTTGTCTAATTCAGTTTTTAATGCTGGGTTTATTTCAGGAAACTCGTTTTCTGAATGCACAACAGGCAGGTTGAACACTTCATTTTTGAAATCTTCAGTCGTAATTAACTTTTTGTTCACTGTTTTTTCTTCTGTATAAGGGTAATTCTCAATTGAGTCGCTTTGCATGCTATACATATTGTATCCTGAAAGCGGATCAGCGTCAGTTGACGCAGAATTTGGGTGATCACCTCGTAAATTTGGCGTTTCCAGATCTAAACCGGTTTTTCTGTCACCGCGTGCAAGTTCGCTCACTGTGGAAGATGCTACATGCACCAACGCTGGAGTATAGCCTTCATATCCTGAATCACTTTCCCAAACGTTATATTCGGATCTAGTTGAGCTTATCAATAAGCTTAAAACAGCAAGCGTACCCTTTAGTTTCATTTTATAAAATTAATGTTATTAAGGATATCTTTTTCAAGTCAAAGTGTGTGAAATTATTTAGAAAGCAAAGATTTTGTTAATCTTATTATAATTAAAATGTAATCTAATATAAATATTACTCCAGCCAGATCGACGCAATTTGTTATCACAGACGTAAACATTTGATTAGACTTTACTAATTTAATATAAGGTCAGTTTAATCAGTTTGAGTGGACAGCAAATATTGTTTGCAGCTGTTCAAGAGTTCTTCGTTGAATTGTTTTGGACGATCTGCAATGGGTTCAGCTGCTGGGTCGCAATAATAACAATCCTTTTTCGGATCTTCGTTATTACGATAATATTCGTACGCTTTTAAGCAGTCAGACTCGCCGCGCTCCTTTTGAATTTCAGCGTTTATCTTACTCAAATTCGCGAACTCACTGCTTAAAACTTGCGTTCTTACTTGTTTATTTCGGTGTTTTTCGGGAACCCAGTGTTTTGGCAAAATGTCAACATCGTAGTCCACAAGTCCTGCTTTTCCAATGTCTATGTTTCCCACTACTCCTCTTGGAAGTTTCTCCTGTTCCACAGATACTAGTTTGTACATTCCTTTCATTAAAAAAGGATCGTTGAAGGTTAACCCTTCGCCGAGTTTTATTGATTCTACTATAACGGGTGCGTTGGCACTTAAGTCTAAAATTACACGCTGCATTTCGTCTTTTGTCTGTACTATCACAGGATTAAACTTGGCATTGTTCCCATCTATCAATTTGTCGTAATAGTGGTGCAATAAGGGACAGTCGTGGGCAATGTTTGATGTTGCGTTGCTACAAGAACAGCAATCTTTGAACATATTCGCTATTTTATCTCTTCTAAAAAAATTAAACGTGCAGACAAAATTAATGTGACTCGCTAACTCCGTCACACAATATTTTAATATGTATTTTTGTTCATTTTTGGCTCACTTCGGATAAAACTGTTTAAAACTTATCTCTGTATTTCACGAGAATGATTTTGGATGCAGTAATTTTAAGAAACGGTCTCTATGAAAGAACGTTTTGTTAAATACAAAGACAATAAAAAAATATTCATACTAATCGACGTTAGCGTTAAACATCGTAGGGAATTCAGTAAATTTTTTGAAGCGTGTTTAAAATACACTCCGTTATTGTCAAAAAGCAAACTTTTTTCGTTGTTATATATCGACGTAAGCGCAAGCAAATAAACGACCATAGTTACTGTTGCAAGTGCAGCACGAAAAGTGCGAGCGTTACGTTTACGGCAATGATCTTTGAATTGAATTAAGATCGACAACAACAAACAATGATACAATGACAAGTTGAAATGGTAAAACGATGCCCCAACTGCAAAAATTAAAAATGCAGTAAGAAACACATTAATTGTAATCAAACTATTTCGCGATTTTTTTTTCAATTTCGACCTCGTAAAAATATTATTTAATTTTAGTAATTTTTTATTTAGATCTTCTACAGGTTTTTTAAGACCAGAATCAAGGAGCTGAGTATGTACTATATCTTCTATGCCATATAAAGTGACACAAGTTTCAGGATCGGAAAAATCTGTCACATCTGTCGAACTATCTTGTAATAAATCGATTTGAAAATGGCTTTCGGCTACTTTGTTGGTTGATGATTTAGAAACGAGCCACGCGTATTCCATAGGCGTCAAAACCATAATTACGTTGTCATATAATGGCTTCATTAGACAGTAAAAGATGTAACCATCGTCTGTAACGCACACTATAGTTTGAGTAGGAAAAGTTTTAAAAAGCTGTGTTACCGTGCTTTTAACGACGTCTAACTGAAACAAATCAGTGCGTACGCTTTCAAAATCGATTGAAGTTCTATTTAAATCTTTAGAGATACTATAAAATTGGTTCTTTTCAATTACATGAAACTCGAGCTTTAATTCACCGTTTCTAATATGAGTAAATTCTGGCACATCAAAAGATGTATACATGTGTAGTAAGAAGGTGCACCAATACAGATTATTATGGGGTTACATTCATTAACAGTGCAATTTTAATGCAATATAATAACTTTTATTTTTAGGAGTAGAATATGTTTTCGAATAAACTAAAATATTTTTTTTGTTCCAATATTCCAAAAAACGAAAGAAACTTAATTACATCGTTCTCTACAAGTGCAAGGTTGCTTTGTGCATGCAAGAAAGCCATTGTATCTAGAACGAGCACATTTGGTTTACTTGAGCTATTCGTAATACACTTTTGTAACTGTATGTTTTCATTTGACACAGGCTGGTACATCACTGAATAAGTACCCATTTTTTTTAAGAGTACATGAATTTGCTTGCTCGCCAAATTAGGTACATGCATCAATCTATAGATTTTGTTATCAATATTGGTTATTTTGGTCACTAATAATTGCAGATTTATTGGTAAAATCGTCCTAACAATATGATTAGAAAATATCAGGGGAAAAAAGCTAAACATATGAACCCACTTTCGTAATAAAAATATAATTTTGTAACTGATAGTTTGATTGTGTCCAATGTTAATTTGTATAATCTGATTTAATAAATTCTTGTAAATTTCTAAGTAATTTTTTACTTGCGCAATTGAAATGTCAACTAGGTTAAAAATTTTCTCTGTTATTCGAGCTCTACGAGCTAATAGCTTAGGTAAAATTAACGTATTTTTGTTATATTTGTATTTACAACCCCTTTTGTTATAAGTTAATTTTGAAACAAGCAAACTTCCTATAATGAATTTGTATACTGAATTTTTTGTTAACTGGTCGTTAAAGTTGATTATTCGTTTTGTTCTGATTATTGGTATTTTGAAATGCAGAGTTCCAGTCAGATCTATAATATAATACTCAAATCGAACAGTCGATGACCGAAACCTATCTAGCAATAATGACAGATATGGGTTTTTCAATACAGCAAATCCCACTCTCAGGTATCCATTAAGCTTCTGATCTAGCCAAGTTAATAGCTCCTCATCTTCATTTACAACGATCGATTTAAAACTGAATTTGCTATCATCGTGCGCAAAATCAGTTTTTACCCGTAAGCAATAAATGTCTATATGCTTTAATCTATTTATACTTTCTAAGAAATGTTTTACTCTTGACAGTTCTGATCCTAAAATTATAAACGAACACGTATTGGAAAAAATACAGTTTTCCGAACTACAAAAATCTTTTAATTTTAGTTTTCCAAAAACCATAAGTTTTCTGCTAAAATCCAAAATTAAATAATTATTATCTAGCCATTTATTTTAGTTCGCAATTGAATTGAAGTAACAGGCCCAACTCTAAAATAGATATTTTTTTTTAATTATCTTATTATTTTAGTGTTTGGCTATTAGCATTGTACATCGTTCAATTTGTTTATAAATAATTATGTATTGGCTTGAAAATAGAAAGCTCAAGAAAATATGAATTTTACGAACGATGTTAAGAATATTACGAGATGTAGTCTTTGCAACTTGATGTACTATGAAATATTCCGTCTTAACATATCGTTTTCGCGACGGTCAGTGTTTAGTGAAGAGATGATCCAATCTAAAATTGATGATTTAATTACAAGTTTTACGTGTTTTCACAACGAAAAAGAAAATGCCGATGGAAGGGAAAAGGATGTGTGCATTGAAACGTTGTGTATGCTATATGATTCCGTACGGCTGAACGAGTCTGAGCGTTGTATGGTTTTACAGTGTTTTGAAATTTTCGTCATGGTTAGTCAATTATCGAAGCACAAGAAATGGCAAGACTGTTACAGAAAAATCATAAATTCTCTAGCTTTATTTGACTACAGCAACCAACGGAACCATCATATAAGTTTGCATTCGAAAATTAAAATAATCAATATAATAAACCAACTTATACCACTAGTTTATAAATCATTTATAAATCTGGGGTTCATTGAACGTATTTTTCAATTAATAAATGAGCTAATATTATCGCAATCAGATGAAATCATCTTGCAGGGTTTTCAAACAATCCAGAAACTGATCACGTACATATTTTCGATCTACGAAGAAGATTTGTACGATGCGAATTTGCTGCAGAACTTAGTCTATTTAGCGACTGACTTCATCAAATTAGCGTCGAAGTTGCCGCACGGAGTTCCACGCATAATGACACCGTCGAGATATATCATTTCTAACAACGGGAAAGGATTAGTAGATAGTACATCTTCTTCGCTCAAATACACGTTGTTAGAGCCTTACACACATACGTTTTTAGAAGATTTGTTCAAACCACAAAACAATATTGTAACTGAGTCAGTGATTCAGAAGAAAATAAAAATTACAAATAACGATTATATCATTCAGCAAGGGCTGCTTTTTCTAGAGATCGCTCTTAGCATCAATACTTACCCGCCTGAAATTCGAAAGTTTTTGCATGACCAGATGTTTATGTATTTTTGGCCGATATTCTGGTACTGTCACGAAAACTATCAAAATGAGACTCAAATTTTGGGTTTTCACGTGTTGTTTATGTTTTTTATTCAGTATTCAGACAAATACAGTTTCCAACTCGATATCTTGCTCAACAGATTTTTATTTCAGCACAACGAAGCCAGTTTGTTTCACGATAAAAAAATCACCAAAACTCTCTCACTATGGTATTTTTCAAATACTCTGAAATTCACAATATCGTACCCGGAATCAGAAAAATACAAGAGCGTTTTATACATGTTCTACGTTCATTTTGATAGTAATAAAGAGTTTTCAAACGTTCTAGATCATTTATTTAGTTCAGTAAGCACTTATTTAAGCCAATACTATGACGCATTACGAACAAATTCAACGTTGAACTTAGCTACTAGGAATATTAACTATAGTGGCTTGAAACTCGAATACATTAAATCAATTCTTCAGAGTATATTTTTCGCTTTGCACAGCGCAGTTCTTCTCTGTAAAGATTTTAAAGAAGAATTTGATACTGAAGAAATTTTAGCTCATAATCAGTGTTTTCTAACGGAACTAGACACTTTTAAAGATATAATTGAAAAACATTCCGCATCAGAAAAAGCATTTACGAAATTGATAACAAAGAGACAATTTGCTGAGATAAGTGTTGAGGTTGAACCAGAGTTAAAAAGACCGATCGGCTTTTTCGTTTACTTATTGAGAGGTTTTCATGATTTCAATCTTTCGGTTATCGGCGAAGGAATTGGTGGCGGCTCTGCTTTTTCCAAAGAAATATTGGTTCTGTATCTTAAAACTTTTACCTTTACAGATATGAGTCTTTTAGACGCAATGCGGCTATTTTTCGGAAGTTTTATTTTGCCTGCGGAAAGTCAAATGATAGACAGAATTGTTGAAGCGTTTGGCAGAATGTATTTCGTTCAGCAAGAAAGAAATGTTGAGGGAATCCTATCGCCCCAACGTACTGGTCCCGACGATTTACTACTAACAGAAGAAGAACGAACACCTAGATTAATTCCGTATGAACCGACTTATTTTGGAAAACAGTCTAAAAATAACGCCAAAAAAATGTCTGTTGAAAGCGCCGACATAATTTATTATCTCGGCTTTTCCATTCTAATGATAAACACAGATTTGCATCATCCGGATTCAAAAAATAAGATGACAGCCTTTGATTATCAGAAAAACACGTCGCGCATACCGGAATTGAGCTTACTACCAACTGATTATATTATTTCTATTTATAACTCAATCAAGATGGATAAACTCATTCTAGTTTCAAATGCAGAGAGCAAGCTCGGTTTGCCGTCTGTTTCTTACCCAATATCTCTTTTGAACTTGTTTTATAATTCCAAAGAATGTTACAAAAAATATTTGAACAAAAAATTCGAGTATACAAATGAATTTAATAGATTTGACTTTGCTAAATACTTGGGAGATAGCTTGATTAACAATAGCATCATCAACATATTATTAGATATGATACAAGAATGTGATAATGAGCAAATAATAGTGAAGACAATAAAGATACTTTACGATATTTCCGCATTGATGGTCGAAACTAAACGGATCAAACAGTTTTTAGAAATATTGACAAAATTGAATAACGTCGTGGACTATTACATTACGTTTAAAAATTGTTTAATTATCCCTTTGTTGGTCAGCCTTGTCAGTAGTTTAACGAAACAAGCTGTAGAGAAAGCTAGAGAACCGATCAAAATCGAATTAGTTGCCCAGTTACAAGAAATCATCATTAAAATTTGTTACTACTATCAAAAAGTTTCTTTGCATTGCTTGACTCAAAACATCGATAAAACAAACGATGGAACCAATTTGCAAAAAGATTCTGTTTATCGTTACGGCTGGATAGGCGAATTCACTTCTAAAATATTTTTTAATTCAAACGAACAGCAGAATCCAAAACCACCCTTGATTAAACATAAATTAACTTCTGTGGAACAAATTTCTGCTTTAGACTACGAAACGAACAAAGCAAGAGATGAATTTAAAACTTTTTTCAAAGATATGGCATTTCATCTACAAGAACATTTTAGTTTTTTTCTTGAGGTTAGTACTTCTTGTGAGCAAGATAAAGAGTTTATCTATACGCCAAAAATGCAAGTCGATTTACAATTAGTATTAGTAGAAATGCTTTATTATTTTTTCGATCAAGTTTTATTAAATACCTATTTGTTTGACTGGGTGTCGGCTCTTTTTATTTCAAATTTAATATCATTAGAGCCAGAAAATATGTTGAGCTGTTTTCAGCGGTTCAGTAAATTCAACTTTACCAAGTTAACAAGAATTTTCAAACCCAAATCTCGAAGTTCACGAATAAAAATATTTACTTATTTAGACAGCGAATATGATAATGAGTACGATATAATCTGTAATATTATTACTATGCTAATATACAAATGCACAATTGCCCTTGTAACGCAGTATAATAAGTTTGATAAAGGGGATGATGAACTTTTTACTGTTTTGAACAATCTCATTTCTAATTTGATAACTGTAGACAAGAAGGAGTATGACTTAGAGTTTTATTCTACAGCTGTCTGTTCTTGCTTTAAGCTAGATTGGAAACCCGAAATACCTAATAAATCAGAAATCTGCAACACAGCAGGATTTATCTCTCTTGAGAGTGCACAAAAAAGTTTAGCATTACTATTAAAAGAATCATTAGATTATTTATTTTCTCCGGAATTTTCTTCTGATTCTTTGCAAACAAGAATAATATACAATTTTTTGATTGAAATACTCATACTACCAAGAAAAAAGTTTATATCTCTCATATCATTTTTGCCAAACAGTTTTTTGCAGATTTCTGACGCTCCACGAAGTAATTTGGAGGTAAATAAAAAACTCGATTTCAAATATGTGCTATTATGTTTGTTTATTCACCGCTATGGAACAATCAATATTGTCAAGGACGGTTCTTCATTTTTTGATTCAAATACATACTCAGCAATCAATTCTTTCTTTAGTCAACTAACACAAGTAGTGTTAACTAATGTCGAGCTAGAAAAAAACATAATAAGGTGTTTGATATCACGAAGTAATGGACAAGAAATTAATTGTCCAAAGCAAAGTTGTCTATTTCAATTAAACAATTTTATGCGGTTTTTAGTTCAGTCCAACATTATTTCATTCTGGCATTTGACTAGTATAGTAAACAAAGCTGCAGATTTAAACGATCTTACCAAATATGACATAGTTTTTGAGTCAGGTAGCGAGTGTGCAAGTGGCTGTGAGACACCCGCCAGCACTGCGTTAAGTTATCTGACTACAAAGTTAATAAATAGACTTAGTTTGCCTAACGATCACGTTCTTAGTTACGTAAACATTTCTGACAAAGACGAGCTAGATCAACATTTAGAGACATTAACTAAAGAAAAGCACGATTTCATAATCGACGTGTGGCTAGTAGTAGCTCAGTATTATAGTTTGTTAGTTTGTTACGGAGTAAAGGAAGAACGTGACTTGGCAAATTTAATTTTGAAACAGTTATTTGCGCTGCAATCAGCTATTGCGCTATTCAATTACTCAGTACTTTGTGAGATTTTTGAATTTATTTTGGTTCCTCAATTCGCGATTAATATTAAACATTTATTCCGATTCTTGATTTATCCTTATCCAAAAAGTTCTGATTTGGGCGAAACTTCTAACGACATTGACTTATCTAACTATATCGGCAGCAGCTTAACTTTGTCGACTGTGGATATAAGTAGAACTTATGCTGAAAGCCAGCTTCCGTTCAGCAATCTAATACACAGTTTTTGGTTTTCGTTAATTGTAGAAATTATACATAAACTGCCATTGAGTTACACGCTTAACAGAAACTGTCAAACTGCTGCTCAGTTTAAAAAGCTGTTGATCTACTTAATTCATATAATAAAAACAAAGCCTGCTGAACTTTCGCTCTCAAAATTTAGTTCAGCTGTGCAACAACTATCAAGCAATCTAAAGAAAATTCAAGAAGTTCTAAACGTTACGTCAGAAACTCCGCTCGCAGAAGAATTGAAAAAGCTAGATATAAAATATTTGAATTTTTACATCTCTGTACTAAAAAGTAAAGATGACTACAAGGGATGTTTAGATTTTTTTAACTCTAACAAATGCTGCTTATCAGTGGCTTTCATATTGGTTCCGCGTATATTTAGAATATTCATTCATGAAATAGAAAAGTACCAAGTCAACGACAACTATAACGAAGCGATTTCAGGGATATTGAAAAGTTTCATAACTGTGCTTTTCGCTTTTCTTGACGATCAAGCGCTTTCTTTTCACGAATGTCTATTGCTTTTGCATTGTATGCAGTTAGACCCCAATTTAATGGATGGAATTACAGGCATTGCAGAGGGAACACCAGAAAAAACAGTTCACGGCTACCAAAATAACAAGCTAATTTTCTGTTATATTTACTTGACAAGCAAACATGAGACGAACATTTTTAAAAAACTTTTATAGCTTATTGTATATTTATTTAGTGGAATTGAAATATTATTTCGTATTCTGGCTGGAATAAATTAGGCAAAATATTATAATATTAGAATTAGTCGCAAATATTTGATTTAACGTTTGGTAAATATTAATCGCAAGAATAACCACGGTCTTACTCATTATTTAGTGGAAAGTTCAATTTTCAATCTTGAGTGTTCAAGTCTGGGTGAAATTTCAAGATGCAAGGAAAAACCAAAAATGGAAAACCTCAAACTACTAAATGCTCGTTCAACGATGATTGGGCCGACATGACGTCAGACAGTCAGGACGAAGAATTGCGAAACACAAAAGTGAAAGAAGATAAGTCTAAACCGAGCTCTAACGAGGTTGACTCAAAGTTAAGCAAAGACAACAAATTTCCGAGAAACACACCGAACAAAGCGTTGAACTTTTCTCGCAGTTACGCGCAACGCACTTCTAAGTCTTCGATTAACGACTTTTATTCAAACAAGAATTCTAATAGACAACACTTTCCGAACCATGCAGGAGGAAATGAAGATTATCAAGACAAACTTTACAACAAATCAAATAATGTGTTTCAAGCAGGTTCACCAGATGACTCTCGAGACCTCCGTAACAGAAATACAAGAACTAAAGTTAACGATGTTTCTGCGACATCAAAATTCAACTTCGATACAAATAAGCCAAATAGTCATCCTGTACAAAGCAGCAAACCGCTCGGTGAGCAAGTTTCAAATGCTGAAGTAAAAGATGAAAAAAATACGAAAATTATTAAACCAGCGAATAGCTCTATTGAAAAAACTTTGCCGAATGAAGAAGAGAGTCATCAACAAGGTGGTAACCAGTCGGACTCAGAGTCAAATGGACGCAGTGACAACGTACCGTCAGGTAGGAACCAACAAAGCTTGTATGCAAACAACGGCACAAACGTCAATCATACAGGCAGCGCGATCAATCAGTCGGCGGGCATTCCAAGAATGCTCTATCACCAGATCAACGCAAGCCAGTGCAATCGGGTCTACCATCCAATGTTGCCGCCTGACTTAAACAATTTATACGTTGTCAACAACGAATACAACCAGATTTATTCGCCCAGCGCACAAAAAGGCATGCCGCTTCACCACGTTCCATACTATCAAGTTAACCACGTTCGCGGCCAAAATGCATTTCAAAATTACATGTATCCCGCCCCGTACTACAGTTACGAAAACGTTATTTTAGACCCAAACTACATTAAAAAGGACATGAACCGCGCTTACACAGTACCAAACGTCATGAACTGCGGCGATGAAAAGCCCGAATATTCTCAAATGTACAATGACGGTTCTTGCGATCATGAAATGAACTCTCTTAACCACGGTATCAACTATCCTAGTGTGCAAACTAATAAGAAAAAACTTGTGTCAGTTTTACCCACAGCCATGATGAGTAACTACCGTTCATGGTTGTATGAAATAAACAATAATATAGAAAGCAAAAATTTTTTATTTAATGATGCTGAACAAGAATCTGCAGTTTACAATAAAATTAAAACAAACCCAATCAGTCAGGCGCAAGAAGCTGCTGAACCAAAACCAAATTCATTTAAAAACGTCAATAAAGACCAAAAAGAAACAGCAACGAAAACAGTAAGTTAAGAACAAACTCGATTTTAGTTATCCTACGCACAAACCGCAGCAATAGCTTCTACAACAGTGAAAAAACCACAAGCTGTTAACAGAGTTCACAAACCCATATAAACAATATTTAAAATTAGATTATTATCAACTAGTAAAACAAATCTTGCTTAACTAAATAGATTAATTCATTCAGAAGTGATATTTAATAGCAATTGACTTAATTAACCTATTTTTTTTCTACCAATTTTCTGACTTTATTTTGAGCTTTTAAAAAGAGATTTCTAAACTCGACTGCTTTTTCTGTAGATAATAGTTTTAAACAAAATACAATTTCGCAAAGTTCTTGCGTTTTGTTGGAAGAGTCTCGTCCCAGTCGTGCTTCGAGCGAAGTGTCCATGGCGCTCCAAACGGAATACTTTTGAGATTCAGGTTTTGGAATGATATCGGAGTGGACGGGCACAAAGTGATTTGCCATTATTTTTTTAGTTGCATCGACTCTAAAAACAAATCTGGTCATTCCATTTTTTCCTTCCAACAACTTAGCTTCTCCCGTGCCCAAATTTTTGAATTCGCCTTCGTTAAGCCTGAATAAGCGAGCTTCACTGGACCAGACGAGAACTTCGTCGTCTTCACCAAAATCGATGGTGTCTTGTTTGACGAAAAGCGAGGCTTTGCTCAAATCAACGAACGAATCGTCGACGAGTTCAGGCTCTTCTACGGTGGGGTTTGCTTGTTCGTCTTTAATCGGAGCTTCTTGTTCGTTTTTAATCGAAGCTTCTTGTTCATCTTTAATTAAAGTTTTTTGTTCGTCTTTAATTAAAGTTTTTTTTTCATTCGTAGTCACTGACTTGTCCAAATCGTTACTTTTGTCAATACTTTCGAATATGGAAGTTAGTTTTTGACTCGAATTAGTACCAAAACACTTTTCGAAGTTAGCTATAATAGAAGATTGTTTAACTTCATTACCAATTGTTTGAACTTCGTCTTTGGTGTCCTGTTTTTGTCCAGTTTTTGGCAAATCCGAGACGTTTTCGTTCTTTGTAAAATTGAAATTGAAGTCATTAGAAATGTTCTTAGATAAACCGAACACGTCATCATTATTAGCAGTGTCAGTTTTTTTATTGCTTTCAACCTTGACATCATCAGCTTCTTCTACGTGTCGGTTGCCATCTGTTTCGGATTTTGTTTTTACAGAAGCCTCTATCTCGTGGTGAGCATGTTTGGTCATATCCTTTCGAACGCGTTCTTTTAATTCTGCTTTGTCGTCTGTAGCTTTACTGTTTTCGATTTCTTTAGATTTAATGGAATCTGACTCTTTGGCACGTCCAGCCTTGCTTTTTAATTCGTCCATAGCTTCCTGTAGATAAGCTTCAAACAACTCTTCGCCCCTTGCACTGATTGATGGGCCAGGCGTGGATGTCAATAACCGGTTAGAAGGCAGTATGCCGAGTGCAGTTGCAAATTCGTCTAGACAGTCGATTACTTGTTGAGCTTTTTCAAACCTTTTACAGTCAGTCGGACGAGGCTTGTGCTCCTTTATTAGCTTGTTTTCCTCAAGATAGAGTTGCTTAATTTTAGCGTGATTGGTTTTTAATAATGTCTCTAACTCGTCCTTAGACAGCTTTGGAAACTTGTTGTTATCACAAAATTCTTGTGCTTTTTTTCTAATAACACCTTTGAGTGGCAATTCATAAAATTCACACGCCATATTCGGATCTCCATCAATCGACTTAATGAAATTGAAGGGAAGAGATTGATTTGGCGAAACAAATTTTCTCCAAGCGGAAAAAATAAGGATTCGAGCTAAATCTCTGGCTAGTCGTTCACTTGGGTTTAAAGTTAAAATATCAAAAAAAGACTCAGTCAATGTTACTGATGACAAAAACCATATAGCTTCATACGTTATTGAACAGATATCTGATGTTTCTTCATAGGTAAAGTCTTCTGCAATACAAAATAGAAACAAGGTTGCGACAATCTGTATGATTGTAAGGTGAATTGTACCTCTTATTTTACTTCTGTAATCAGCAAGTAACTCATCCATCTTCAAAGCTAATTAATTGTATTAAATCGAATCTCAAAATAATAAATTTTTTATTATTTGGTCAGACTAAAATTTTAATTTTGTAATTCAAAAAAACACAATTTATTATTTCAAAAATTTGTCTGAAAAACGTATAAAGCCTCGTGCCATTTTCTGGCTCGAATTTCCTTGCTTATTTTAATACGAGTCGTAATTTCGTTTTGTGCTTTCTCATTGTGTAAATGTTCTTTTATCTTATCTTTATCGTTATAACTCCGAGAACTTGAAAGAGAAATAACGTTATGGTAAACTTCAGCAAATCCGTGTTTAGCCATTAATTCTTTCAAGAAATCGGTTTCAAAAAAGTAAGACAGGGTTTTGTCATTTCGTACGTAATAATGATCTCCGAGTTTTGATCTGCCTAACAAAGAAAATCTGCACTCTTTAGCATCGTTTGCAGCGTAATCTCTGAAATACAAAAAAGCTCCATTCCCTGCATGAAACGCAATGTTTTTCAGCACGTCGTCAAAATTTTCGGGTGGAATTGCACTTAATACAAAAATTAACGCAGCAATTTCGAACTTTGGTAAGTGTAAATCTGTAATAGTATTGATGCAGTCACAAAAATCTTTATCTTTTTTAGGTGCAGCAAAACTAGACGGCTGCAATTCATTTATTAAATCCCAGATTCCTATACCCTTTAGTGAAGATTTTATATTTTTTACATTCAATAGATTATAATACTCATTGAGCAGTAGTTTAATGGCGTTTTTAGACACATCGAAAGCGTAAATTTCGAAGTTGAATTTTGGAAAAGTCAGAATATTAAACAAAGCGTTACCTACGCCACAGCCAAGATCAAAGAAAACATGAACTTTTTCGAAATAGTCAGCTTTTACACCTGCGTATTGCGAAATAAGTTCAAGTAGTCGATCACAGATATAAGACCTATTTTGGAAAAATTTAGTTCCGTTTCGATTATAAAATTTATCCCAATTACGTCCTTGTTCTGTTGAATATTTGTCTGTCCAGAAAGAAGAAATTATTTCTAACTGTGGAAAAGATAAAACATTTTTTATATAGTCAACATCATTTTCCTGGGCATTGGCTGGCACAAATAAATTATTTTTTGCGTCAGTTTCCATACAACATTGTATATTAATAAAAAATTTTCATTTAAGAAAAAAATATTTTAAGACATCTTGTACAAAAAGATTAAGACAACAACGTCATGAGAGAACTGTATGTCTGTTTCAATAAACGATTTACATGATTTATTTGAAGCAAAAATTAAAGATTATCATTTTTTTTTCAATCGTAAAAGTGAAAATCTAGTTAAATTTAATGAATGGTTATTACGTAGGTTAGATGAGCCTTCGTTTTATAAAATTTACCCGGATCAGAATGTTTTTTCGACCAAATCAATTGTTTATTTATTGCCAGTCGTACTTAATTCTAAGACTTCAATAGCGTTTATTGTTTCTACGTTTAAACATTTAGAAAAAATTTTAGATAGCTTTCTGGACGAACTACCCGATCATTCTAACAAAAACAATGAAAATTCTATGTTGCAAAATATCGTATATTATATTAAACTTCTTAGTCTTTCACCTGACTGCTCCGTTACTTATTTAGATTCGGTATTTGTATATCACACTGTTAGAATGATGACAAAAATTTATAATCATGTAAAAAAAAAAGCTCCAGACCGTAAAGCAGAGTCTGGCTTACGTACAATAATAAATTTACTTTCTCATAACTGGATCATTCTTTTAATTAAAGCTAAATCTAATTCAGTGTTTGAGACGTTAGAAAATTTTACAATGCGTTTTATGGTGACATGTATTGATTATTTAAATTTTTCTCATTGGATTACTATTTTTCAAAGCGAATGTATTCTGAACAAAGC
Organism: Dermatophagoides farinae; assembly: GCF_024713945.1. Lineage (NCBI taxonomy): Eukaryota > Metazoa > Arthropoda > Arachnida > Sarcoptiformes > Pyroglyphidae > Dermatophagoides > Dermatophagoides farinae. The sequence continues at coordinate 85,215 of NW_027461522.1, read as the reverse complement.
TCGAGACAAGATCAACTTGGTTTTTAATAAATATAACTATGAACGAATAACAGAACAAAAAAAAAATAACATCTGTGAGCTTGAAACCAGACACAATATAGATTATACGGCTTTAGCTGAAGAAATTACTTCAATGTGCACTGACATTAATCAATGGGTTAATGTAGAAATTGTATTTTTAAGAACAGCTGTGAACAGGAATTACACCCTTTGGTTAAAAGATCAAACATACCCTCTTTTATCGTTTTTATTCAACAAATTCCCAATGAAATTATTGGTTGACCTACGAACAGACTCATTGCTTTATAAAACATTCGTAATTTACGTTAAAAACATAAAAGAAGCTAAACTTGTAGATTTATACAATAGGATATCTATAAAAAATCACTTTTCTTTGTTTTTTATTGATTTAAAAATGAAGTTGGATCATTTTGGCAGCATGGTACGGAATTGCTTAACAACAAAAAATATTGAAAAAATATTAGCTGAACTTTCTATTGATAATTCTGAATTAATTATATATTCAAGTAATAACCAGTACGTCAGCAATGATCTAGCTAACGTGGATACTGATTATTTGTCGAAAGAAGAATTTTTAGTGAATAACATCATTTTCATGTATATTAGCAGAAACCAAAACAATAATTTAATTCGGGAGTTATACGATTTAATGAAAATAAACATTGAGTTATTTCATTCTCAAATGTTTGTTTATTGTTCATTATTTGAAGTTATGCGTTATCACGTCCAGAGCACAAAATCGTTAAGTAACAAGTTAATTACTTTTAGAACTTCTGAGTTGTATGAATTAATAGTTTATTTAACTTATGACGCAATTCCTAACACAAGAGTCAATTTAAATATCGTTTATGTATATATTTATATAGTTGCAAAATATTCAGATGTACTGAACTTTAATAATATAAATCAATTTTTACGCAGCCGTTATTTTCAAGAACTTAATACGTTGCCATATAGCTTTGAATTGTTACAATTATTGTTAGAATGTTGGGTAGAGTCAAAGAATTTCAAACAAGATCAGTTTTTAACGCAAGCTCTCGCTATTTTACGCTCAATCACATTTTTTTTTGAAGTTTCACAAAATACTAGTTATGATACACTCATGGCTTGTATAAACAGTATTGATATCATCACCAGGAATATTAAGAAGTTTTTAATAGGAAGAGATTTCAACGAGCTAACACACCTCGTACGACTATTTAGTAAGATGATCAGCTTATTTAGCTCAACGATCTTTCTATCTATTTGTTCAATCCAACTTTCATACAAAATAATTAATATCTATGACATATATTTGGCGCTGATAAAAAAACAAAATTACGCCAATGAATTCACAAGAGCTTATTATGTATTTTGCAGCTATGTTTTAAAATACAAAAAACTAATATTTTTCAATTCAATAGTGTTGAATGAATTAAAACAATTGTGCGTGTCATATAAAGATGACCAATTATGTATTGAAATATATGATAATGTTTTCAAAGAAGAAATGTTACTTGACACTGAATGATGAAAGCTTAATATTATAGTAAAACTATAAATAACAGGCAATGTGTTCGATTTTGCGGATTTTTAACAATCTTAAATGTTATGATACGACACCCACATTAAAAGTCTAATCAGATATAGTAATTAATACTATTAATAGTCTGATCACTACATTAGACAAAGTTTGTCATTTCAGAGAATCAGAACAAACTTCTAATTTTTTAAATTCTATCTTATAGAGTAACTCCACCAGCCAAACGATAAGTTATTTTATTTCAACAATGCGTTGAATTTACTGTTTCAAAAAATCAGTGCCGTCTTCAATTGGTGGTCCATAGTAAGACATAGCATGCTTGCTTTTGAACCATTCATTACGAAGAGCACTTTGATCTAGAGATACTTCATGGTTAACAACAAGAGGCTCGAAAGACTGCGACCAAATAAAAATCGCACCCAATCCAAGTCCATAGAAAAGTGTGAAAATGGTGTCAAAGAATGCGGAATTCCACACCAAAGTCAAAAACATGCTTAATCCTGCTAGTTTGAGTAAAAAACTTATGCTCCAGCCCCAGAGTTCGGCAGTTCCAATATTGTGGTAAGCTTCCATAAAGAAATAAGCTCCTGCATAAACGATCAAAGCAGCAAATTTCATGATTTTACTAAAGGCACAAAACGTAACCATTGGGTTACTACCTGTGTGCATCATTTCCCACGAATCTTCATAATATTTAATAGAGCTCAATGTGCAAACTGTGTAAACCGTATAATAAAGAATATCGAGCATACTAGCTACAGACAAGCACTTTACACCAACTCGATAACCACGCGTATATTTTACACTCGCTTCATCATCTCCCAAATTTCTAAAACCATTAAGTAAGATTGATCCACATAAACCGCATAAACCAGCAAAAATTGCGATTCCGGTAGTTCCAACAGTATTAAATACGTCATACGAAGTATTTCTAATATATCCTGCTCCAGTACCAGACAAGACTCCAAGACCTAAAATGATAAGGAAGCTTAGCAATTGTAAAGTCGTTCCAAGCCTCATGTTCATTGACATTAGGCTGTCCCAGAAAGGTCTACACTGTGGGCTACGCCCTAATGGCAGCTCACCAGGTCTAACTACGTATGTAAAGTACATAATTTGATAGAAATTATTGTGGTGCACTATTAGGTGTAATTTATGACATACGTGTTCCAAACCTAATTCAAAATATTTAGCTATTACAGTTATATGTACAGTTAGAAAAGTCTCATATTCATTTTATTAGTATTACATTAGTAGGCTTTGTACAACGATCTCTCGTTAATATTAAGTTTTTAGTATGCACATCAAATCTAGCAGAAAGCGAAGAATCTTTTACAGTTTATGTAGATGACAGTAAATCATGTGTAAGGTGCGGTTTCCACATTTTTATGCACGCTAATGGTGCATTATATTCCTGATTAAAGAATGAGCTCTAATTTTCTAAATCAAAATAGCTGTTCTACAAATGATATAACCGGTTATTTTATTGAGAACACACGTCCTCAGAATAACACTTCAGGTTTTATAGATTATCAAAAAAATGTTGCATCCATCGTTCCAGAATTGATCACTCGAGGTAAAAAATATACAAATCCAATCCAATGTATCACACTTCCTTCATTACGTATTGGATTTTTTTTACAAGCTATTTCTCTCATGATAATATTGTTCATGCATCACGGAAACAAGGGATTGAATACATGGACATTTGATTTGTTTAACATTTCTGAAAATATCAGGTTTTCACAATCGTTCTTATATTCTTTGTCAATTTTACTAATTACTTATAATGTAGGAACTATTATGCTGATTATCTTCCAGGCATTTATTGCAGATAACGGAAAATACTCGAGAGGATTTAGAGCTGGCAGCAAAATGTTACAAACTGCGCTGATTATGGATTTGCTAGTCAACGGGTTACGATTTTTATCATTTATTTACACTTTTAAATACATTCAAGACAGATGGTGGATGCACTTATCCGAAACAAAAGCAGATTTTGCTTTGACCCATTTTAGTCATTTAGTTCACGGTATTTCTTTAATTCTTTATGGATTAGGTATATTCTATATTGAAGCATACCATGACGAAGGTACATACGAAGAATTCGCATGGGTAATATTGTTGTTGTTGTCTGTGGCAGGACTAAGCGAAATTGTTTTATCTTTAACTGGATACGGCGCTTTCTTTGCGTATATTCAACTAATAGGAGTTGTCATTACGACTTTCTGGGCTTTTAGCTTCGAACCACTAATTCATTATCACATGAACACTCTGCATGACCGAACACTGAACGATTCAGTATTAAGTAACAATTATGGTTTACTAAACCATATTGCTTAATTACAAAACGGCACATTAATAATATCAAATACTATTAATTGTTTTTTCGTTAGTAGCAGCAGTAATATTTATTTCAACTTCTCTCCTAGATTTATATACATGCAAAAAAAAATCATGATGGACGACGCTATTAAGGAAAATACTGGAACTAATAAATTTGATGTTATAACTACTGCTTTGAAAAGTTCTATAAACAACTTTCAAATCCAAATTTGTCATGATGAAAAACTAAAACAGTATTTTGTCTTAATTGCTAGGTTACTTGACCATTTAGAGAAAGCACATAGCTCTGAACTGCTAGCTTTAAAAAAAAACAATGAAATTATGTCATTGAAGCTTCGCCAGTTATTAGACGAAAATCAGCGTTCAAGAAAAGAACCCACTGAAAAGGTACTAAAACTTGTATTGAATTCCGAAAATAAATGTAATAAACTCAACTCCGTGTCACCAAAAAGCAATGTTGATAAAGATACGTTAAAAAACTTTTTATTTCCGTTACATAGTATTATAAAGCCTAAATTTAATAAAAATTAGTGTCGATAACGACAATGGAAAGTTTTAGGTAATATCGCTAATTAACTTTCTTATTTCACTGTTGGATTAAGGCGTCACTTTTAAAAAACACTTTTTTATTTGAATTGCCGTTTTTTATTATAGATGAATTGACGTTCAAAGGATTTAGTTTTCGGGTAGATTTTTGTTTATTCTTAAAACTACAAATTAGTTCGTTTTGGCTTGCTTTGCTTGTTCTTGAAGTTTTCGTAAACAAATTTATATCCTCATTTGAAGCTGTATCCGGTATGTAAATTCGAACAATTTTTGACTTATTGGGACCACCTAATTTCAATTGTCGCTTTTTCTGATTAAATAAAGGCTGGTCAATATAGACATCATTTTTATGATTTACAATATGTTTTACGTCTTCGATAATTTCACTTATTTTTTGCTTACAAATGGATTTGATGTTTGGGAATGGACCATTAAAACTGCGGGATAATAACTCTATTTTTTTGTGGGTTAATATTTTATTCGGAGCTATGTCGTGATATCGGGAATATAAATCTCTCCACACTAGAATTACGGCTAAAGAGTAATAATTTAAAACGCATGGCGGAAATAGTTTTATTCTTCCAAAATATCCATCAACGATATCAGAATATTTTTTAGGAATATTAGTATATCTTGCCTTACCAAGGTTAGCAGAAGATAAATAAATATCTTTTAAAATCTTTTTAGGGCGCTGCGTCAACGTATAAATTTCTTTTTTCATAGCACAAAAAAGTTTATATAAATACTTAGTGTCGTTTATCGCGTAGTTAAGTTGTTCTTGAGATAATGGACGAATAGTCCAATCGCTCAGTTGTGCTTCTTTATCAAGTTCAACATTCAAGAACTTTTGAACAAGTGCCAAAAGGCTAAGACGGCCGTTTATATCTATAATTTTGCCAGCTATGTAGGTGTCAAAAATGTTAACGACATAAATCTCAAAGTGTCTTTGTAACCAAGATATATCACCGGTACATCCATGTAAAATTTTTAAAAAAGTAGGGTCTGTTGTCACTATATTAAATTTATACAAAGCTTTTTTAGAAATAGCGAGGGTATCAATTATATAGTTTCCTAAAACACAAGAAATTTGAATTAAACATAATATTCCAAAATAAGATCTAGATTGGTTGTATTCACAATCTATGGCTAGATATCTATCTTCATAAGGAATTTTTGTAAACTCGTTGATTAGTTCAATAAACTTTGCATCAGTGCAAATGTATTCATAACCCTTCTTTTGCGAATGATATTTATTATTTTGTATTTCATGACAATCTTGACCACCGTAATTTTTGTATTGGTGTTTACTCTTGTTAATAGAAAATAACAAATCGAAATTAACGTTTGAAAGGTGTTTTATGTAATCTGGATTTTCAGCACTATAGTCACAATTACTAATATACTTTTTAAAAATTTCGATTTCCTTTTCATATGGGTTTAAATATTGGAAGCTTTCTAGAGAATTAGCTATCTCATCATGATAAACCATATAATCATACAAAAACTTTATATTGTTGTGGCACTTGTCATAATCAACTATAACAGTTACTAGTTGATAAGATTCTTCTATTATTTTCGAGTCGTTGAAAGCTTTATTATATTTAGCTCCAGACAAATATAAGCCTGGTCTGAATCCTAAGTTTATTTTTAAATAATGATCATCATCTTTATAGCAGTTATCGTCGATTTTTTTGAACGTTTCGTTCTCTAATTCTCGATTATTGAATTGCAATGAATTAGTTTGATCGAATGCATTATCATTATTTGAATCCATACTATCTAAATCAACAACTTCTATGACCTTTGAATCGTGTTCGTTATTTAAACAATTGATTTTTGTACAAAGTGATGACTTAGATTCGGCTATAAACGTTAATAGACCCGATAATGTAACTGTGTTATTTTTTTCCAAATATTCACTAACTCGTCTTGAATACGGACCAATCAAGCCCACTTTAATAAGGGTTTGTTCAGATTTCAGTTTTAAAATTTCTATCTCGCTTCTGATTTTGTCGTTTGCCAAAATTATGTTGTTAGGTTCATCGTTTAATGCATTTATTTTGATTATTTGGTCTTTTAGAAAAAGCAACCTCTGCAAAATATTATTCAATAAAATTTTGATTTTATTCTCTGTCTTCATTTCATTCGGTCACTAGTTGGTGTTCAAATTAAAAACAACACAAAGAACCTAGCCCGTCTTTAATAATAAAATTTCAATAAAAATAATATTTTATTCTTTATATTATACGAGATTAATAGTTACTCTGGAACGTTCACTTATTAAAATGTACTCAAAGTCTGATTTTTCCGGTATTTCTACACATCTATAAAAACAAGGAACAACAAGTAAGCAACTTGAAAGAGATTTAATTAGTTTAATGTTCAGAAGTGAAAATTCAGTTAAAATTATCAAATAGCATACGTTAGTATACGAGGAATTAATTTTAACTATAATAGCGTTTTGTTTTACATTTTCACACTTGAGAAAATAAGGCGTATGCAGTGCAAGTTTATTAACGATCTTATCAATATCATCAAAGTTTTGTTGTACGTTTAAATTGTGGACCGTTTGTACGAAAGACGGAAATTCTCCAATCAGATTTATTAAAGTGTCCTTATCCTTATCGATAGCGTCTAAAAAAGCTTTCCAAATCCCAACCACATCAGGTTGCATCAGTGCTGTCAAATACCGAATCAGAATAATTAAATCTGTAATGCTACGAAATGTAAGTAACTAATTTTTCGTATTTTATTATCTTAAAAAATTATAAAAATTTATGGTTCAAAAAATCCCATGTATTAGGTCAACCACCAACAATCCAACACAGCCTTTTCATTTATGGCAAAAAAAATTAGCAAAATCTGATTTTTTATCAACTTACTCGAATTTAATTCGGCACAAAAGCGATGTTTGGTTCAACTATTCGTATATAAGCTCTTTTCCATGCAATTTAAACGTTAAAAATGTATTAGTAGCTGTGAAAGAAGTCAGCTTATATACCGTTGCTGAACTTTTAAATAACGGTGATAACAAACATGTTTTTTATTGGTTTCACAAAGAAATCGATAATTGTACTTCCAGCGCTTTTTTTACCAACAATAAAACAATCATCTTGCAACATACTCAGGAACAACTCCAAGCGTTATTGATAAACAAATTTATTAGATTAAGTAATTCTGAATACACTAAAAAAACGGGGAAATGTATTTTAGAGATAGAATTAGACGATATTCTGAAATTTAATAATTTAAAATATCTGTATTTTGCGACATCAAGCTTCATAATTCCCGATGAAAAACTTTTTGAAATAAAAGAACAATTAGTAAAGAGAAAAATAGCATTCGATGTGACAAACGAACCAATCAAGTTGAGTCGAGAAAAACTTCCAGAAATACAAAACGATAATGGAGTTCTGGAAAAATGCTTCCCAACTGTACTCTACCGAACATCACTCAAAGGATTCGAATTAGAATTATATAAAAATAGCATGGAATCCACCATAGGCAAACTTTTCATGGACGTTAAACTTAATGAGGATGATGTAGAATTTTTTGAAACAAATAATAAATTTAAAAAGGCATTCTGCGAATCTTTTATGACGCCTGTATTACAACAAAATGTTTTTCCTGATTTTTCTAAATTAGGTGATGAAGATTTTTACTTTGTTGTTGCGTTTGTTCCACAGGTTCAAGATTCAATCAAATACAACAACAATGTTGTTACCCCATTTGAATTAATTAGCATCAAAAAAATTGCCGAGGAATACGAAATAATTAAACTTTATCAGTAAGACCCGGTAGTTTCGTCTTCGATGTTACAAATAAGTGATAATTTGATTTTTGACATTACTGTCACTAGCTTTGAAAAATCAATAGTTGATTCGGTCAAATCCCTGAATAGTTCAATAGGCAGTTTTAGATTAATATATAACTGAATTTCTAAATTCATCAAACCAATCAAGGTACTAGTAATATTACAACTAAAACAATTACAATAAGTGTAATTGGAGTTGAATCTGTTTTCAAGCTTGTTTAACAAAACTAAGATCAAGAATAAATATTTTTTTTCAGGTTTTTTCAGCATTTGTAAGACTTTTAAAATATAAAAAAGCTGCTTCTTTAAATGAACTGTTCTTTTAATCGATTTAAAACATTCATTTTCTATTCCATTATCAATATTAGAAATTTTCTCACAGACAGTTCGATCCTTAAATGTATAGAAAGTAAAATACGAGAGATCGTTATTGTGCAATGTGTAGTCGAGCATACAATCTAAATAATAAAAAATGTCTGGGTAGTATTTTAACGAGATGTATTTTTTTACTACGTTGAGCGAAGGTACATTTAATACTATAATTACCTTTATTGACGGATTATCCAAGGCTTTAAGCAAAGCATCTACTCCAGCAGTTACTTTTTTAGCAGGAAAACCAGTTCGTTGCAAAGAATAAATTATTTGTGTTATCGACATTGAAACATAATCTTCAATGTCATCAGCAAAAAATATTCTATGGTCGACGTTTCCAATCATAACATAAATTAACTTATAATTTGGTAGAAATTCAACCCAACGAGAAATATTCACAAATTTTTCTCGCCAATAGTCATTCGTTTTGATTTCCAACTGTTTTTTTTTTAAAATGCGTCGTTTGCCTGGTAGTTTTTTAAATTCAGTAAGGTTTTTACAGTCTAAAATAAAAGACTTCAACATTTAATCGAATTGTTTAGCAACGAATACATAGCGATAGTTATTTTTATTATAATTTTCTAGACAAAAAAAATAATTTAAGGTAAAAACTCACAGTAACTTCATAAAAAGAACAATGAAGTTTTGGAGAATATTAGTTACTGGTTTGCCAGGAACTGGAAAAACCACTTTGTGTAAACACCTCAAACTTCGTAAAAACTTTTTTTATTTGAACGTTGCTGAATTAATTAAAAACGAACAGATTTATAGTGATTTTGATACAACTAGAGATTGTACAATATATGACGGAGAACATCTTTATCAACGACTAGATAATCTTATTACAAATGAGTTAAAAGAAAAAAGAGTTGTCGTGGATTTTCATTCTCTAGAAGATTTTGCACTTAAACGTTGGTTCAATCTAATTATTATTCTACATGCATCAAGCCCTTTATTGGAAGAGAGATATATAGCAAGAAATTACTCATCCGAAAAAATTATTGATAATCTAGCTCTTAATCAATCACAATATATATTAGATGTAGTTTATGGTTATTTTGATGATACAAATCAATCTTATGTGAAGTTACCAGATGATCTTACAAAAGCCAAAGAATATGCTTTTTCGTTTGATACTACTTATATCTTAGAAAGGTTTTCCGAGACTTCAGAACAAATGGATAAACTTTTACAAGATATATTAATTTTTTTAGATAATCTTGTGTGAAAGATCTATTGTAAAAAAAAATAAATATGCTTGGACAACACCAAGCTCTAGATAAACTTAACAAACTTTCAGTTGCATTGAAGTTATGTTTTCAAGACGATATAATCCTTGAAATCTATATGACTAAGCATAGAAGTTATTCAATATCATTAGAATTTGCAAACATGATACAAAACGACAAAATAATCGGCACTATCGTATCTATTCTTAACTCTAATTTTATTTTCGAAATTCGTCATAATTATACAAATTATATTTTAAATTATAATAAAAATAAAAATTATATCACAAATATTGTAGAATCGCGAACTCATTATAATGATCCTTTATTAAAAAAATACAAATTATTGTGGGAAGAAAAGTTTTTAACAGATTTAGAACTTTATATATTTTCAATTTTGAATAATATTGGCTTTTTCAAATTGAAGTCTAATCTTGTGATTGACTATGTACAGAACATTAGTTACATATCGAGTGGAAACACGTCCATCTGGATTCTTGATTGTGACCAATCCATTTTCGAAATTCTTAGTTTTAAAGTAAGTTGTAATTAAATCTATTCTTAGGTTTTTGTCTCTACAGACGGTAATTTGCTTGATTTAAATACTACGTTCGAGCTAAACAAATATAACAGTTCTAATGATTTAAATTCTAATAAACTTAGTACACACATCGCTGATAACTGTGTTGTTTTAGATAATTTTAAAACTTTAATTAATCAAATAAATGATTGCTGTTTTCCAATTTATGGTAAGTCAATACTTGCGTCAAATTATTTTGTAAAAACTACGTCACAACAAATTGATGTCATTAAATTGAACATTAAAACAGCTTTTGAAAATTTCCGGTGAGTTTACAAATTCCATATTTTTCAGCGATCGAGAATTTAAAGTAATGTTCAGAGGAAGCAAGTATATTGATTTATTTTTTACAGAATTTCAAAATAAAATTAAGAAAATATGGGAAAACGTTGAAGAAACAGCTATTTTAACATATAACCTTGGATTGCAAATTAAAAAATGTCAATTGAGCAAAGAAATAATATCTTCTTTGCTAAAGGAGCGTATAATGTTTCAATTATTCGGGGAAAATTTTTATATTAATATTTTTGAAGGTATTTTTGTTTGAAAAAAACATTAGAAGCAAGTAATTGAGCTTATTGCTGCGGATAATAAAATAATAATATTTCAGAATTTGTCTCAGAAAAATGTCAAATTTTCTAACCGGTGTGGCAGACTGGATTATAAACAAATTTAGTTCTTACAAAGTTACTAAAAAAACACCTGCTGTTTTTAAATTGTCGTCTGCTACAAAAGTTCAAAAAATAAATAAGAACAAAAGACTCTCAGAAATCGCAAAAAGAAATTTCAGTGATTTACATTCTAATAGAAGAAATATTCAATCACATATTAATGTTGGCAAGTATTCGAAAGATAAATTAATCAACGATGGATTAGTTTCCTGGCTGCCTTTGCGTTTAAAAAATTCAGATGATGAAGACTATGTTTTTCTAACCAATAAAGGATTACCAATAAAAGCTATTGCGGATAATAATGAAGATTCAACTTCCTTTTTAAAACATTCATCTTTAGGTGTAGAAAAACTAACAAAGGTAACGTTAAAATTAAATAATGTTGCATATGGGCCGCAATCTAAAGAAGAGAATATACCTGAAGAAAAGCTTGATACTAAAAAGTCAGATAGTGAAAGTTACCCAAGCACAAAATTAAACTGCGATTGCTGTAGTTGTTTGAAAAAATTTACTTTTGGCGCTGGATATACGGATTCCGTAAAATTAACCCATTTGATAATTTCTAACAAGGCATTACAAGATAAAAACAATTTAGAGAAACAAGAAGTTTCTATTGCTCGCGAAGATTTAAATGACATCAAAAATGCGTTCACTTCAAAATTGAACTTGGCAAGTTTAACTGATAGCACTCAGACAAGTGATATCAGTCTAAAAAAACTTAATTTGCATAAAGGCAAAACTACCGCAGTTTCAATCGACGAATCTCTTAAAAATGACAACCACCTATTAGGTAAAGTTGACAATAAGTTAGATTTTTCTAATTTGATATATGATCCATTAAGTCAAAAAAAATCTTCAGAAAAGATTGTATTGAGTTCAGATCCTGAGAAAATTCAAACAACCAATAAAACTGATGATACTTGTACCAAGCAAATTGAAACTTTATCTTCTAATTCATTTGGTTTGGATACATCACTAAAACAAAATAAATTAAATTTAGCTATAGAACAACCTAACGCGTTTAATATAACCATCGATAGCAATTTAAAACAAAAAGATAGTTTGGTATCTAATTCGTTTAGTCATGACACTTTATCAGGACAAATTAAATCGTCATTAAGTGATGGAAATTCTCAAGCGGTTAATAAAACTGCTGATAAAGATAAAATTGAACAACTTGACGTTTCTTTCGATTCATTTGATCATAATAAACTTTTGGAGAAGAATAAGTTGAATTTAAGTTCTGAAAAATTTCAAACGATTAATGAAGCTGCTGATAAAGACAAAAAACAAAATTTTGAGCTTTCTTTCAATTCATTTAATTGTAAAAAATCTGCAGAACAAAATATTTTTGAGTTAGATAATGAAAGTTCTAAGCCCATAAACGGTACTACTGATAAAGATGAAAAAGATAAGCTCAATTTCTCTTTCGATTCATTTGACCACAACAAATTCATGGAGCAGTATAAGTCTAAGTTAGGCACTGAAAAATCGCAGCAAACTAGTCAAAGTGCTAAGCATGATACAAAGCTAAAAGATAACTTAGAGTTTGGTTTGTTAGGACAAAATTTGACGTCTAATATCGGAATGACTTGGAATAGTGATAAATCATTCGAAGAAAATTCTGCTCTTAAATTTAGTTTTCCTGATATTGGTAAATTAAATTTTGGTGATACAACTGGAGAATTTAAAAAAGATATGCCTAATACTATTTATAATAGTGATACGGTTAAAATTACTAACTTCAACAATTTGAAGCATGAAACAGACGTCGTGCACGACTCGCTTGAAACTGAGAAAGTTAATTCGACTGCTAGTGACTTCAACAATAATGCGGGCAGTCATAACGGTTTCCACAAGTTTCAAAGTTCATTTAATGAACTCAACACTTTAGATGTCCTAAACAACAATTCATTCTCTATAAATAATAATATAGCTGCCAATAGTTTGACCAATACTGCTATAGATTCTAGCGACCAAAATGAAAATAACAAAAATAATGAGAATGCTTCTTACCTTCCACCAAAACCGTCTGAATCATTGATTTCTCCTATTATTTCATCTATGTTTAATGAACCTTTAGGAATAGATTTTCAAAGCAATGCGTTTGGGATTAATTTGACAAAACCTCAACTTGCAAATAAAAGCCATTCTAAAACTAATAGATCAGCTGATCACGAGTATGATTGTGCTGAAAAACTATTGCAAACTGCTTATAGCACTAAGGAAGACGATATTGATCTTTCAAAAGTTTACAGTTCTACACTCTTTAACACAAGGCCTGACTTTGAAAATACAATTGAAAGTAGCAGTTTCACACAAAATTCAGAAAATGACCAAATTAATAAATCTGCTGAGTTGAAACAAGATTATTTAACTCAATTTGCTAGCAGTTTCCCTAAAATGAATTTTGCAACTAGTGATGTTTCATCTATTTTGTCTACCACTGTAAATACGATGTTTAACAACGAATTGAGTTCAAACTTAAATTCATTCGGTACTAAGCTTGAACTAAATGACGCTTCACAAAAACTTTTCAGCAATAACAGTAGTTCATTAAATCAAAAATCGGGAAATTTTCCTGAATTATCACTTGGTAAAAACAAGCTTGATTTTTTTCCAAACAATGTAACACAAAACAATGATTTAGAAAAAACTCAAAATGAAGAATCTAAAGGTTATTTTGAAGAAAGTAAAAAAAAACGATCTACTGATTCATTTTCATTCGGAAACTCTAATTTAGATATCGACTACACATCTGTTTCACAGACAGACAAAACTTCACAAAATTGTTTCAACGATAATACTGGCTCGGTTAACAATGAAACTACTAAAAAAAAACCAATAATGATAAAACGAATTGAACTAGCATCTGCTATCAAAATTAGAAACTGTGATGATATAAAAATAAAGGAACCCTCTTTTATTGAGGATAATTCAAATTCATTTGTAGATAAAACATTAACAGATTTGTCTGGGTCAGGCAATGGAAGTATCCCTAATTATAAGTCAGAATCTAATAATGAGTATGATAACGAAAAACAAATTAAAGCCAGCAATGACTTTAACAATTCAAAACAAGATGAGGTAGATGATGGAAAAGACGAAACGAACGTTGACATAAAGTTTGAAAAAAACGATGACCAAGCAAATAAAATTTTTCAATTATCTGAAACTGAACCTAGATTTGGCTCTGACGAATTGGCATCACCTGAAAATAGTACTATCTTAAATTCGCTAGCTCCAATTCCAGAAAAATCAAATGTTGAAAGTATTAAATCGGATGATGTACTAAACACACGTACTACAATTCAAAATAGAGGCAAAAGCAGTAGGAACAACAAAAAAAAAAAATCTGGTTCTAGGGCATCTAGTCAAGCAATAGAAATTAGTGTACTAAAAAAACCTAAACGCACTCGCGAATCTAAGATATACTCCGTTTCTATTGATGTAGATTACGTGTCGTCTAGCGATGAGAGGAGACCACTTTGTGTAAATCCAAAAACGGCGATTCATGTACTTAATGACGATAAACGAAGTGTTCATAGACGAGCGTTGATGTATGAAACAAAGAAACCAAGTGAATATTCCAGTGGTTTTTTTAAATCAGTAAAGGGGGAACAAGGCAACGATTCCCAATGTGAAAATGTTCCATCAGAATACTGTAGCGACTCTGAACCACGTCGTAAACGTTCTTTATCAAACGATAGAGTCGACTTTAAAGCAAGGTATGAATCTATTTTACCTGGATCTTGTAGCGATAGCAATGATTTCGAAAAAGCTACTTTATTGAAGAAGAATATTAAAGATATTTTAAAATTTGAATCTGCTGTAAAGAAAGCTAAGAAGAAAATTGAATCTGATTCTGAAAGCCCTTTATTAAAAATTAAAAACAATAACGAAGAAGAATTTAAAACTATTTGGTCGCAAGATGAAAAAAATGATACAAATTCCGATGAAAAATTTGATACTGTTCTGACACAAAATGACAGCAATATCGAAGAACAAGAACAATCTTCGCCAAAAACATCAGTCTCAGCGTTTGAAAACGTTCAAACCCCATTGAGCAACGCTTCAGGTACTCCGATTACTAAAACTTTAAGAGAGGTAGCTTCTGACGTTGACGTCTATCAGGCGAATCGTGATTTAGCTCTAAGTAATATTACATTTGGAAATTCGCCAAATGACTATAATGATTTTAATTTCGTGCCGAATGAGAAAGCCGCAATGGAAGTATTCAATTTAAGCAACATTCAGCCACTCGGACCCTTAGATCAAAACTTGTATGTCAATAACGCTGAGATTCCAATGCATAAAATGAAACGACGAGCGAACCCAGTTCCTCATTCTCAGCCGGAAATGCCAATTAATTATAATAATTTTTCACAAACAGAAATGGATCAAACGAAATCAGAGCCTCTTTTGCAACCTACATTGTTTTCTAAATTTGCAAAAGATAAAACTTATTTTACGCCTCCAAAAAAAAGTAAATATAAATTTTAAAATTTTTTTTTACACTTTAATAAATTTTAAAATTTTTTTTTAATATTAGGTTTATAAAATGTCGCAAGAACACTTTTGTTATTCGGTACCTGTTGATCTAAAAAACTACATAGCCAGTGACGGCTCGGAAACTTGTGCCTTCAGATCACCTGATGCTGTGTCAGGCTTTATAACTGCGTATCCCGGCTTTGAAGCTAAAAATACTTGGGATGTATTTTGCCATACAGTAAATCTTTACCCTAACAATTTGTTTTTGGGTAAAAGAAAACCTCCCGGGCCGTATGAGTACATTACTTATTCGGGTGGAATGAAGCTTATTAAAGTAATCGGTTCTGCCTTGATTAAGTACAGAATTATTAACCCCAAGAAACCGTCTGTGTTCCCTGACGAAGAGTATGGTCCTGCTCAGAAATTTAACGCACTCGGGCTTATTTCTATTAACACAGTACACTGGATAATTCTTGATTTGGCTTGTCACGCATACGGAATAGTTTCAATACCGCTTTACAGTACTATGGGGATTCCATCGTTAAGATTCATTTGTTTCAAAACCGGCCTAAAATCAGTATGTGGTTCACTTGAAGGAATCGAAAAAATTTGTGAAGTTCTTGAGACATGGCCTAAAGATGAATTTAAGAATTGCAAATTAGCCAACGTAGTTATGTACGGTGAATATTCGATAGAAGAATTTCGTGAAATATGCGAGCGTCTGATCAAATACAATATCAGATTATTTACTTGGGATGATCTTCTTGACTTAAACCCCCGCCGACTGCTTGATTTTACTCCTCCAGCACCTGAAGCGGTAGGAACAATTTCTTTCACCAGTGGAACAACTGGAGACCCTAAAGGTGTTATTTTAACAGAGTCCGCTTTTGCTGCTCAGGTGTTAGCGGTGCATATACACCAAAACAGCGTGAATACATTTTACTTGATCCCAGATTTCTGTTACTTTTCTTATTTACCTTTATCTCACATTTTCGAAAGAATAATGCTTCTGATTTGCATATCGTTCGGTATGAGAATTGCCTTAATCTCCGGAAAAGTCGACAGACTTGCTTCGGACACCCAAATCGCCAAACCCCACTTACTTTGCGTTGTACCTCGACTTTTGAGTACATTGTATAACAAAATCGAAGGTATGGTCGAGACGAAAGACTGGGTAGTAAGGAAACTCTTTTACCAAGCGTTAGACACAAAGATAAAAAGATTCAGAAAAACTGGTGCTTTCGAACATTTCTTATGGGATAAAACTATGTTTAAGAAAATAAGAGATGTTCTCGGTGGGCAGTTAAAGTACATGCTTTGTGGAGGTGCTTTGCTTGAGCGGGAACTACAAGAAAAGATCGCTTGCCTTTTTAGCATTCCTGTCATGCAAGGGTATGGATCGACTGAAACTTTTGGAACAACATTCTGTTCTATTTCTAAGGATAACAATTACGGACAGGTAGGTGGACCCTTAAGCGTTACAGAAGTCAAGCTTGTCAGTGTTCCTGATTTGGAAATTCAGGTCAACGACGAAGTTATGAAAGGAGAAGCCTACATTCGTGGTCCACTCTTGTTTGTCGGTTACTTCAGAAACCCTAAAGCGACAAAGGAAGCGATCAAAGACGGTTGGTATAAGACTGGAGACATTCTTATCAGAGACCCAGTTGCAGGTTGTTTCCAGGTCGTCGACAGAGCAAGTGACTGCATTAAATTAAACCAAGGAGAGTTCGTTGTTCCAGAAACAATTGAGACTATTTTAATTAACAGTCCTTTCATCAAAAACATGTTAGTTCATGGTCAGCTTTCTAGCAATTTTTTGGTCGCTGTTATTGTGTTGGACCATGACGAAGCATTGAAAAAATGGATGTCTGAAAACAAAATTACCTGCAATGACTCTGAAATTTTATCAAAGCACTATAATGAAATTCACAAAAAAATTCAACAAGAGCTCAACGACTATGCCGCAGCTGCTAAATTAAATGGATTTGAAAAAGTTAAGAAATTTATTTTGGTCGACGAAGATTTTTCTGAAGATAGTGATCTTTTGACTCCTACTCAAAAACTAAAACGACGCAAAATTTTACAAAAATATCAGAACGAAATCAAAGCTCTTTACAGTGCGTAAGTTGGCTGATTTCAACCAGATTTTCTAAGATAAATAATTTACAAGTGCACTAGACAAATACTTGTTTCTTATTTTTATTTTCCTTGTAGTTACAATATTGAATACAACTAATTTTTGAATTATATAGACCTTTATTGTAAATTAATTTTATTAATTGTTCGCATCTGAATATCAAATAATGGATTTCAGTAATGATTGAGCTCGATACGCCGACTAGTGAAAAATGTCGAGTTCTATTCATATTGAAATTGGATTCGCAAGATGCCATCGATGCGGCTATAGTTCTGGCGCTTGAATTGTTAACTAACAGAAAATTAGAGATCTACTTAGAATCAAGAACACTGAACTACCTTGACAGTCGGCTACTTTCAAAAGTAAACATTTTCAATTGTGAAACTAGTAAGATTGATTTAATTATTTCTCTTGGAGGGGATGGAACGACTCTTCGTTCCGTGAAACTTTTTCAAGGAAAAACCGTTCCAAAAGTGATAGCCGTAGCGCTGGGATCGCTTTGCTATTTGAACCGGACGTATGTAGACGAAGTAAGCAACTTGGTATTTGAGTACATTGAAAATCCAAATAACGCTTCTTTGAAATACGAAGAAAGATACGCCTTGGAAATTTTTGTGTATAATAAAGACGGAATAGTCGAAGGTCCATTTCGTGCTTTGAATGAGTGCGTAATTGATCGAGGTGCTTGTTCGGGGCTGCGGAAATTAGACGTGTTTATCAATGATACCTACTACATCACAGTAGTAGCAGACGGCATTATCATAGCCACGCCGACTGGATCTACTGCTTACAGCATGGCCGCAGGGGCTAGTGTAGTTGATCCTGCTGTGCGCTGCAGCATTATAACCCCGATTTGTCCGCATTCACTCTCGCTTAGACCTATTGTGATTCAAGCGTCAAGCTTAATTAAAGTGCGACTGAACGAAGACAGTCGTACAGACGCAACGATTCGCGTAGATGGAGAAACATTGAAGAAATTAGACTACGATTCCCATGTAACTATTTCCGAAGATAAAAACCCAATTGTATTTCTAGGCTTCGATAGGATGCAAGATCTGTGGTTGATGTCTCTCAAAGATAACTTGTTTTGGGGAAAGACACCTGTAATAGAATCTCAAAACTTTTCGTATAAATCTAGAGAAAGTTTTTACATCAACTGAAAACTAAGATTAAACTAAATAAACGTTAGTTTAACTATTCGTAGTACAGAGGCATCAGGTTTCCTGAAGAGTGATAAATTTTAAAGATATATGCTGATAATACATAGGATCGTATAAATGGACAGAATTGACTGACTAGAACGAAATAAAGCTATTGAGAGAAAATCAAAACTAGCTTAACTTGAGTATACGAAGCCGTAATGATAACGTTTTGCTTGGCCAGCCGTACTGGGAAATGAATTCTTACTGCAAGAGAAAAACAAAAAGACATATATAACTAGAATTGTATATGATGAAAGATGATTTGCAGAGCAGGGTTAAAATCTATTAATTTTGTCTGGTGTAATTTTTGTCACCGTTTTGCTTAACGAAGTTTTATTGAGGTATTTGTAGTCGAAAGCGCATTCGTGTGTTTCAGAATGTAAATGGGCGCTGCAGAAATAATGTTTACAACGGCACTGATATGCCATAATACCAAGTTTTTTGTGACACCGCGAACATCTGGTTTTGTCTATATTTACTGCCTTTGAGTTAACATTTTTAGATTCAGCATTTGCTTCGTCTGATTCAATGAGTTTATTAGTGTTGTTAGAGTAATTGTCGGAATAGATTGAAAAATTTGAGGTAATTTCTTTATTATTTACTATGGGCTCCGGAGAATAGGTCGAACCGCAGCTGGTTCGGGTTTTCTGAATATCATTTCCCAAAGCTGCAACTTGCTTCGAAATGCGTGTTTTGTAGCAAACTGAACAATAACCTTCCGTAGCTGCACTGCCATAGAAGCCGCAGTTTGCTAGACAATTTGGTGGCTGTTTCTAAAAAAATTTGCTGCTTAGAAATAACTTACGTCCTTGTGCGAATGGTCCATTGACAACCGAATTCTAAATTAATTTCGTGGAAAAATATTATTAATCTGATTTGAGGAAAAGCGTGTTCTTGTAATGTTAATTTTCAAATACCTATTTTTTTAATATTTATATGTAATGTTTCTCATTAATGAATTTGTAATTTCAATATAATAACAAAATTATTAACTCGTTAATAAAATAATAAACACAAAAAGGTTGGTTGCGTGTTAATTATTTTTTGGGCGGATTTTCACCGGCGTGCGAGGTGCGAATTAGTTCTTTAATTTGGCGGAGTTAACTAAATAACGGTTGTTAACAACAAACAAGTTTTTGCTTTATAATTTGATTATGTCGAGTTTGGTATCTTGGGATACTTATAATGAAATTTTTTATAAAAATTTATGGGATGAATTAAAAATTTCTTTATTAAATGAGCCTGAACGATATTGTGAAATACAATGTTGGTGGGGATCTAGAGCTGGAACGGCGGATTCTGATCAGAAAGAAAATTTGTTCGCCGCGTCTAATATATATGTAACGGGCAGAAAAAACGTCGCGACCAACGATGTGTACTATTTAGGTAAGTATCTACATAAAGTTTGTGCTGTGATTGGCACGCGTGTGACAAGAATTTGAACTTGTTTAAAAACGGTTTTAGATTTAGCTAGCGTAGTTATCGTGTCCGTTTTTAAGTTTGGACACAACGATAAAGTGTTAGATATATGTGCAGCACCCGGAGGGAAAACATTGTCAATTATAAGTTACTTAGCCGCGCTAGATGGTAACTGGATGGTTCTCGCGAATGACATATCTATGCCTCGTGTTGTCCGTCTAAAACAAAATATTGATCAAATTTTTCCTGATATTGAACGGCGACACATTAAAATTACAAATGGTGATGCAACGCAAAATAATCAAAACCTCAAAAAATATATGCCTTTTAATAAAATCCTCGTGGACGCACCGTGCTCTTGTGACTCATTTCATGTAATGGAAGATCCGTCAATGTCTTCGTGGTCCGAGGCAAAAATGCGAAAAAATTCACACCGACAAAAAAAACTTCTCGAGACGTCACTCGAAATGCTTTCAAATACTGGAGAGCTGTTGTATTGCACTTGCTCTATTTTGAACGGTGAAAATGATGAAGTCGTCGAGTACGTCTTGAACAAAGCCAAATTTAAGAATAAGTTTACAATCAGTGATGATTTTACTTTAGTGATAAATTGCGATTACAACGTGGTCGATTTACACGACACCATTGATAAATCGCAAAAAAAACTGGTTTTGCGTCGTACGAAGTTCGGTTTTTTAATCCTGCCCTGCGATAATCACGGTAGCGGGCCGCTCTATTTTTCAAAGTTCATTCGAGTATAACGACTTAGATTTAAGCCTTGCTAAAAAGCTCGTATAATTGCTCGCATTTGGCGCTAGTCATGTCAATTAACTGAGCAGCTTTTTTTCCTAAAAACTGATTAATAAGGTTGTATAGTGATTTAGTAGTTTCTGCGTCCGAGACTTGGCTCATGATGCACTGACACATAAAAAAAAATCCGTAAAATACGCTTTCATCGCATGATTCTTTGATCCAGTAGTTTTTCTCCAATATCGTTAAAATAAACAGAAAAAGTGTGGATTTGTACGGAAGTAAACAGTTGTTTGCCTGGTATCGTTTAATGTACGTGACGATCTTTAGGAACTCGGTTTCGGTGAGACCGTTAACTGCTTTAATCAACACGTTCTCTGTTATTAAGTCTTCCACAAGTAGCATAAAATAATTTGGTTTTATCTTCATCATTGTAAACAACGCTTTTTTAAATTCAAATCGTTCGAGACGCTTTCCTACCGAAGGTGGACAGTAAACTTTGGTAGAAATGTAGTTTAAGTTCTTGTTGGTCGGGTTTTCAATTTCAAGGTCAAATTCAACCTCTGCATGTCGACCTCTGAAAAAATACAAATAACCTTGTCGATTTTCAACTCTTTTGAAATTACTCTGACTGATTTGGTTAGCTGACAGGATCTGTTTGCAAAAAAACTGTCCGTTATCCAACCCATACAGGACCAAGTTGTGTTCCTCATTGTATTTGGCAGTTGTGATGATACAGTCAGTTTTGAGCGAGAGACACATCTTTTGAGTTGTACTGTTGAACAGTTTAACAAAACAGTCCGTGGAACCGGTGATAACATAAGAATCCGTTAAATTCACAATATTGATGGGCTCAGTGTGACAGAATCTTGTTTTAATTACATTAAACGTTGGCAAAGCGAGACGAACGGTTGTGTTTTGAACAGCTAACAGCAAAGTGTCGTTATGCACGGAAAAAGCTGTAACTTCTTTGTTCAATTCGAACTTGTGCAAAACCTCGTCAGTGTCTGTTTCGAATATAACAATTGTGCCGTCTTTAGTGACTGCCACGATTTGTGTCGAATCGCCAGTGCCGAATTTTTCAATACCAATGGGTATCAAACCTTCTAACTGTTTGTAAACCGCAATCGGAGCTGACTTAGAAGATAATTCCCACACTCGAATTGTACCGCATGAGTACATCGAAGCGACCCACAAGTTGCCATTGATAAAACATATCGAAACTAAACTAGTGTCTGCTTCAAACGAAGCTATATTTAATTTTTTTTCTATACCTATGACAAAAAGATCGCCTGATTGGTTGCCATAAGCGATAACTTTGCCATCAGGCCGACTAGCAGCGGCCGTCAGTGGAGCTTTTGAGTTAGTAAACGAAGCATAAACTTCTTTAGATAAGTAGTTTAAAAGTATTAAATTAGTTCCGCTAATATAGTAACAGAGATGAATAAATTCTTCTTCACCTTCCAAGATAGGGAGGTTTATCAACCCGCAAGTTAAAACAGGCAGTGTAGATACCGTGTGTTCGAAAATATTCTACCAAAAATCAATAGGTCGACACTTACTTTATACTGCGACTTTTTAGTAGAAACATGTTGCAAAAAGGTCAAACATTCGGTGGGGATATATCTTGCCAGATATTCCTCGGACATTGAATTTAAATAAAAAAAAAATTTTTTTCGGCTTCATAAGACTTGTCTAGTTTATTAAACTTTGATAGTATAATTTCTCTTACAGATTTTATATAATTGCTAGTGTTTAATATTTTTTTTCGAGTTTTACTTTTGCAAATTTAGGCGCAAGATCACACTGATAAAATAAATTTTTTATAAATTTCAAAGAAGTGTTTAATCTCTATCTATTTTTGGTATATTCTTTTATAACTATACTAATGCCTATGTTTACTAAATGGACGACTATTATTGCTGTGTTTTATACAAAGGACAATTAATTTGTTATATTTTTAAAACTTTTGTTTATAACATCCTGACTATATTGCTCAAATAAAACAAATTGAACAATATACTGAATCAAAAGTATACGAGGGTTTGTGCGGTTTATATTTGATTAAAATTTTAGTCTTTGTTTAGGAATCTAAAAAAAACTTTTAAAAAATGATATAACTTTATAAAAAAGTTTACTATGCGCTAAGTTGTGTTTTTAGCTGCTGCGAAAAAAATTAGCAAAAAAAATAAAAACTTACATGCAGAGCTCGAATTATTTATTGATTATTATACAACAATAACTTTTGATTATAAGGATAAAAAATTTCTCAATCGCAAAGTTTTAATTGACCATATCTAGATCGTAACAAAAACTAAAGTTTAAATGATTTATGATTGGTAAGACGTTAAACCTTACATGTACTATAGGTCACGTTTACTGCAATTGGGATTTAATTCGCTGTAAACCAAGATTAGTTTTGCCTTCTTGACGTGAGAATTGCATAGTTGCGTTGTAATCTTATTTAAATTAAAATAAGAGTTTGTTGCTTTTGAAAACTACTTTATTTGGAGTTAGTAAAGCAAATTGCCGTGCTTGTCTTTTAAATGGCCACTGCCAGAGTAAAGGTCTCCAGTTCTTGGGTTTATTTCGTTGTAAAGAGGTTCCATGCCAGCAAGTTCACGTAAAGAATCAGCAATAGAAACCAAATTTGAATACGTAGGTTCGTCAGTCGGGTAATACCTTTGTAAAGCTCCGTTCGGAAAACAATTACTGGGAATTCCGTAACAGCATTTGCATTGGTTTACGTGAACTGCAGCCTGTGTATTGGGCAAAATTCCGAGTTTAGGGGTCCATTGACGACCGTGTTTCTCCAGCTCACTCTTGCTCTCAGGCATATCAGAGTTAACTCTGTAGATTAGCTTTTGACGGGCGTTTTCGAACTCGATGAGGGCCTCCTGTTCATAGGCATTAATAACGTGTTCATCTATAGAATCTAAAACCAGATATTCGCTGTTTGTTTTGACCATTATTCTATTTCAATTAATTATTGTGACACGTAAAATTAAATCGCCATCAAATGTAAACGCACGTGCATTGTCGCACAATTACTAAATAATAAGAGGCAAACCTTTTACGCTCGTAGGATCAATATAACGTAGCAACCTAAAAATTATTCGTACTTCTCATGAATCTAAAGTGTTCGCTAACACTTTGTAAGTGGGCCGCCCGTGAGGACAATTCCATGGATGTATGAGGTAGGCCAGATTGTCAACTATGCGTTTCGCCACATGGAGAGAAATTTGTTTTCCGAACATAACGGAGGTTCTGCAAGCTTTCATAGCGAGAATGTTCCATAACCTAGGAGGTCTGGGAAGTCCTCCTAACCGCTGGAAATTCCAAATGTGCTTTGCGTTAACATCATCAATTTTTTCTAAATCATTGGACGTGGCAAACGAAACCTCAAGCAGTTGAATCATATCTTGTTCCTTTAAAGCAATATTGTTGTACAAAGGGACTGCTTCCAAATAATAGTTGTTGTCTCGTACGCTAATTTCATACCCATTTTCCTTTAACACATTTGTATCCATAATTGACTTGAGCTTGTATGTTTGTTCCATGGTGAGTTTCAATAGTTTAGGTATAATAAGTGACTGCGAATTGATTTTTGTGGTGTGGTTTAAACGCTCAAAATTGAATTTTTCGTCAGCAGCATGTTGATCTACCAAAACAATGCTAGTCTCATGCCGACAAACAATGAACGAAGTGTTGTACGAACCCAAAACTGTCAGTTCCTTGAAAAAAGAATGCCGGACAATTTTTTGAGAGGTCTCCCCTTTTGAGTTGTATTTATTTATTGGCATGCCAGTTTCAGACAGGTTTTTTCTTAAATCTGAAATTAGCTGACAAAAGTCAAATGCTGCTGCATAAACTAGTTCTTTCTGTTTATAATAGTCGTTTAAGTTTTCCTCCACACAAAATGAATTAGAAGATGTGTTTTTATCTATTTCAATTTTAGTTAGGTAATGATTGTTTTCTGTAATTAAGTCGCTACCACACAATACTGTATTGTCTTCATCGTCATTTTGTATTTCTATATTTTCTGGATAAAGTATTTTGATGTGAGAAATTTTAGAATTGTTTTTAGTGGATTTAGCATCGCTGTAAAACTCTTCTGGGTGATCATGTGTTTCTGGCTCCATCGCATCAACTGAACCAACTACCTGGCTTTTTTCGGACGCGTTATCGTTTTTTTTTTTTAAATTGTCAGACAAAGAAAAGCTACTGTCTGGCTCAGAATAGTCAAGATGGCTATTTGAAAAAGAATTATTAAAAATTTCATCAAGCGTAATTGGTTCCTCGTTTGATAAATTCAATGGTTTTACAAAATCAGCATTAGTTTTTTTAGATGAGCCTAAGATTTGATTTCTATTCATGATGGAAGAAGCCGCAAAATCTTCCGATGTATTGACTTTGTGTTTTTTATTTACTTCATTCTTATAAGATGTTCGATTGAAATTCGATGTTCTTTTTGATGAAATATCATGATCAAAATGCTTTGACGATCGAATGTCAGTGTCCAATTCTTTTATGTCCACGCAATTTTTATCTAAACAAAAATTTGAAGAGTTTGGTGTAGACACAACTTCGTTTTTAGTGGGCAAAAGAGAGTCAAAAAATGCAAATGTGTTCGTTCCATGGTCATTGTTGTTGAATTGAAAAGAAGAATTTTCCTTATACAAAGAATTCTGTACAAGCGGCTGGTCATTTGATTTGCAAACAAAATATGGGGCTAGTGAACCATCAATTATCTGCGAACTATATAAAGAATTTTTGGAACTTAAAACGGTTGGTAGTTTAAGTTCCAAGATTTTAATAACATCATATTCAGTGTCAAAAGTTATTTGCAATTTATCAATTGAACGGTTTTTGTCCAGATTTTCCTCGTCCACAGTAATTCGTAGAAAGTAAAAATAATTAGCTCTGCTGGTCATTCTTCGATAAATCGATTCTATGGATTTCAGTATCTTTGAAGGACAAATAGCACATCGATTGTTAACGCAAAAAATGCTATTGTAAGAAATCGACTTATTACTTTTTCCTCCATCTATTTTTGTATCCAAGTCAAGCGAAGTCTCGGCTTTTTGCATTGCGTTGTATCCAATCTTTTTGTTTAGCCCTTGTTCCATATATTTCGTGGTGCTGAATATTCCGAAAATTTGTTGTCCGTTGATTGACTCGTCTATCTCGACGACGAACTGATTGTAATTATCGTCTGTCCACGAATTCAAAGCACATATAACGGTCTTATAGGTGTTTAGATTAATAGTGTTCATTAAAACTTCTCGATCGTGAATAGCAATAATAGAAAGCGCTTTGCAATGCACAATAGCGTAATTGTAAATTATTTTAAGAGCTCCGTTGAACTCTTTTTTTTTGTTCTGCTTAGAGTTAGTGAGTCTGGCACTACGGACATTATGCATGTAGTTTTGGACGATTACTTGCGTTCCTGACGCCTCTGTATAGTCATGGTATTGTTTTTCAACAAAGCTGTCTGAATTACTAGAGACTGTAATTTCGTTTTTGTTTATTTGATTTTTTTGTTTCGAAATTAAAGTTATTTGCTTACACATTGTAAAAACAGCCGCTAGTCCTTCGCCTCTGAAACCAATAGTAGAAATGTGTTTAAGGTCGTCGAAAGATGAGATTTTACTGGTAGAATTAAAGCTCAAAGCGGCTACTAAATCTTCTCTAGACATACCTTCTCCATTATCTGTAATAGTAACGGAGTCATAACCGTAGTTTTCAAATTCAATTTTAATTCGTGACGCTTTTGCATCTATAGCATTGTCCAGAAGCTCTTTAACTACATTCTCAAGAGAAACGACAATTTGCTCAGAAGTTTGTTTATTGACTTTTTTTAAATCGACTTCAAGCATCGTAATTGGAGAGCTACAGAAGCATTCTAAATTATTTCATATTTTTTGATTATTTACAATAATAAAAAACAGATTCGATAAGCACGTTTGTTGTAGTTCGCTGTGATAAATTTGAAATCAGAGCTTATAAAATCAATACATAATTTAAAATGAGTAGAGTGTGATACAATATTATTTTGATTGTTAGAAATAAAGTTATTTAGGCGGTTTCAGTAGGTCTTACGTTTTCGTTGACAATTCGATAAAGTACTTCTTTAAGTTTTTGCTTGTTTGACGAAGGAACCGAACTCAGCAAGCTTTTAAACGCCGGTTTTGGTCTTTTCTTACAGAAAATATTAGCTGTATTATCGTTAGCTGATAATTGAGACGGAATGTTAACTGTGATTAAGCTTTTATCAAGTGGTTCAATGTTAACTTCACTGATAATCATCTTGGAACGTTGAGGAAGTTGATAGTCTATAATAGTAATGTTTTTTTGTATTTCTTTATCTTCCCGAGGAGCTGCTTGACTGACTTCAAAGTGCACACCGCCTACGTACCCAATATCAAACTGGATCATTCCTCTTCTATTGAAGTTGAAAGTCCATAACTGAGTGTGTTCGTTAGGTTTTGCTGAATTTATTTCCTCAATCGATTTCGATATGGGGTGGCTTGTAAAGGCCTGATTGTAGAGCTTGCTCGGCCTGTGCGGTTGAGGAGCAGTGAAAATGGTAAGTTGATGTTCTATCAAACTGTTTTTTTTAGGTTGAGGGAGCGGATCGATCACATCTTTTAGCTTCTTGAACAATTTCAAGTCGTCTTTTATAGGGACTATACTTTCGATTTCCTTCTTATACCATGTTTCAATATTTGTGATTTCAAATCCTTTATCTATGATTATGTTAGGACGAGAGTTTTTAGCGTCATGCGTTATTAACTCTTCTGCGTGCTTGAATGAGCTTCTTTTGTACTCAGCGTCCAGCACAAGTCCTGCGTCCAAGTCATGATAACCTTCAACTTTTGCCAGCTTGCTTTTTAAACTAGGGTCTCCGACAAGTATAGGAAGATCTAACTTTGCATTAACGTCAGGCACAAACCAAGATTCTGGGTGAAAATGCTCTAATTTTTCATAAATCAAGCGTTGTCTCGCATTGTCATGGTTTCGTTTAAATAGAAATTTTCGAGCTAACAACTCTTTTTCGCTGTTTCTATAAGAAGAGTTTAAAGTGAATCGCTGAATTGGTACAAAATCCAATATGTGGAATTTAGCTTTGCTAGCACCTGGGTTATCTCTTCTGATGACAGTAGAGTTGTTGCCGCTGTAAGTTTTTTTTTGAGATTGATTAACCAGATGAAAATCATTGATTTCTAGGTTGCGCTGGATGCGCTCATACGCAGAGATCTGTTGTATAGAATCAAATGCAAAATCATTTTCCTGCATTGATGTGACTATCTGTTTCGGAGTCCAATGCGTTTTCATGCACCTCAAAATTAGTGTTAATTTTCTTGTCTAGATCAAGATTTTCGGTTATTTTTTCGTTTGTTAATAACGACTCAACTATACGTTGTGTATTTATATCATTATCATTGGGGTAAGAGTAACGAACGTTAAAATGCTCTCGCATAGCGATGTTGTACGAATCATCGTTTTGCAAAAGTTTGACTAGCCACAAAGGAGGATTGTGAATTCGGTTATCAACGTCGAATTCCGCTGCTAAAGGAATGCCTCTAAGTAGTTCTTGGAGTCCTTCTTTGTTAATTACGTCGGAAATGATATTCAATAATTTAAGTTCTGACTTGTTACAATTTTTCATGAAATCTTCGTCGACAGTGAAGGATTTAGAGTTAAATTGTGAAAATTTGATCATACGAAGTTCTATATAGCGCATAATAATGAAAAATCTGTAATGCTTGTAAATATTGATACCCCGCTGAATTTGTTGATATTTAGAAATCAGAATCAATACGCTTATGACTGGATCGTCGTGCTCAAATGAAAGTTTTTCTTTGGCTTTTATAGCTAATTTTGTATTACCTTGAACTTCATTTTCAGCAATTTCTTTCAATCTTTTGCGTAAAAAGTCTCTATGCCGTTTGTATAAAATTTCCGTTGATTGGCGTATTTGGCTTAGTTCATCTTCTGCAGCTGTTATTTCTTTTGTGTGGAATGGAGTTAGAACAGAGCTGTTTTTCTGAAGATCCAGTAATGCTTTTATCAATATATTGATATCAAACATTTAGTGGAAGCTGTCCTTTACATAGAAAGATAAATAAACATTTTTTGATAACTGATTTTGCTTATTATGCGTTATTTCAAATTAAATTGAAAAATCTTATACTAAAGCTTTTTAGGTTTTAAATCTATTGTTTCGGTTTGTTTTAATTTTTCAATCTTTTAATGATATAAAAAAATAAAATAAAGTTTATTCCGGTTAGAAAACTTTTTTGTCAAGGCCTGCGCTTTGAGATTAAATTTTATTATAGTATTTTAATGAACACACAAATAATATAATTTCGAATAGTTATAATTATTATGAACTACATTGTGAACTGAAGTATGTGGAAATGGCATTTATTCAATTTGCTGATTTTTGCTGTGAAAAGCACGTCAGAGTTGCAGCTGGATGACGGCTGTTGGAAAGCAGCGGAAGATTATATTTTGATTACGAGCAGTTTGCAGTTGTCCAAACTTCCTGATCGTAAATCTAACTCGTGTCAATCTTACAACGACAAAAACAAGACGATTATTGCTCTACTGGTGTCAGAATGTCACTTATTCAAGCGAACAAGAAGACTCGGTTGTATGCACAGAGCCATTGAGAAAGTTAATGGAACTGTGACGTCATCGCATTATGAAAGCGTGCTGGATCGTTGTATGCAATCCTTGAACGATATTGAGTACAATTCTTATACTCACTTTTACACCCACATCGAGTCAATATGTTTTTTGATTCACGCTGATTTGTGGCAAAAACAAGCACAATCGCTTATGTTGCAGCTCCACGAAAACTCCTTTGAAGTAAACAACCAACTAAGGCTTGCTTCAGAAAACAACTTAAAACTTATTGAACAGCAAAGCATTGCGATCAACAGTCAAAAAAATTTGTTGACGCTTTCGAATTACATCAGCAATTCAATTTCGGCAAGCAACACAAAACTAGACGAAACATTTAGTACTATACAAAACCAACTCGCAAAGGAACATGATCATTTAAAAAAAGTGTTGAGTGATGTGTATTTAATAATAAACAATGTGAACAAGTTTCAGCAATACTTTCATCACAAATACTTGAAGTTCGAAGCATTTATTTTTTACTCGTTTATAATAGTTCTAACCCGTTTGTTGACATGTTCATCTCGAAGTATTAATAGCCGGCACAAATTAAACATCTATTGGGTGCTTTGCTATTTCTTAGAAGTTGTTATCCATGAAAAAATTAATTTTAACCCAATGAACGAGATGAAAAACTCGCCAATTAATTTATTAAACAAAAATGTTTATGCCAAAAGCGTTCTGTTCAAGCTTTTAGGCCTCCGAAACGTATTTATCGCCACGCTCAGAGTAGTTTTCATTATACTCGGTTTTTTGTTTTGGTCGCATCAATATATTTCATATGTTGACCCTTATCACTCCGAGCTATACAAAATTCACCACGATGTTATTTTATTGCATCAAAAATTTGAGTTGCTGCACCGGTCGACCAGATCGCTAAAATCGCTTAAAAAAAGCCAGCACCGACACAACGAGTATTTTTACAACGATAAAATATTTTCAAAATCAAAGTTAAACCTTAAGATGAACAATTCCACAACGAGCTCGGAAAACGAGTCCGACTTCGGGTACCAGTACGACGGCGATCACGACTTGAAGCCCAACTACGACATAGAAAACTGCGATAGTCCTTTGCTAACTCGAAACCAAAAATGATTAATAATGCAGCATCAAAACGTCGACAAATAATATTTTGAATACAGCGATATGTATTTTTCCAAGAGATTAATGTAGTTTGCGCTCAGTTTTTTAATTTCAACCGATTGGTATTGTAGCAACAACTGCCTGTACTTTCCCAAAATTTTTTTGTCAACAGTTCTGGGCTTGTCTTGATCGAAAACCGTTTGGTTTGGCAAATGTTTAGCTAGATTTAAAAAGTTGGAGTAGTAGTAGAATGTATTATAGTCACGCGAGTTCGCTGCGTTATAAGTCATGTATATTTGGTAGATATCGTCGAAAATAAAATTAGTTTGGTTAATGACAAAGAGCAAGTCGTACGTAAGCTTAGATGAGTTGTTCTTAAAACACAACGGGTTGTATTTAGGCATTGGAAACAAATCGGTCGAAATGCTGATTTTGTCGCTGCTAGTGTTCAAAAACTTTTCATTGTCGATTTTGTAATAAATAGCTTTTGCACACATTTCATATATTACCTTGTCAATGTATTCACGAACCTGTTGGATAGTTTTCCAATTAGCGTTTTTTATGAACTCTGAGATTTTCTTTTCGCAGGTTTCAACGCATTCTACTGACAAATATCTAATTATTTTCTTTAGAAGCTTGAGCATGTTGAAAATCAAAATATTCATCCGAGTGAGCACAGGTCTAGTCTCTAGAAAATCTGAATGGCTACTTGATCTTTTTAACAAGGTGAACTTTTCTAAAATCCTTCTGTGTTCTTCTTTGATTGATAAAAGGTAGGACTGAAATAACAAAATGTTTTCTAACGTGTTTTTAGAAATCAAGATAAACAGCTTAACGTCGAACAGTTTCATATTTATAAGATAAGGTTTGTACAACCAGAAGTTTTGATTTGTTGCGTTTGAAAAATTGATCGTCTCTATTAGTGCCAGGAGTTCTTCTGGGTACTGTCTACGCAAATGTTTTTCGTTATCTCTTATTATTTTAGCAACGACATCATGATGCTTAAATAAGTTGGGTGCCTCGCTGTGTCTGTCTCGTCTGTGTTCTAATTCGTCGAGAAAGCTGTTTTGAAAACTATTGTTCAGACCTAGTAAGAACTCAAACATGGTGCGAATTTGTATCTCGACATCTTTGTTGTACAGTATGAGTTCGTATATGTTCGTATAAAATATCTCTTGGAGTTTTTCCAGCTCTGAATGAAGCCGAAGTAAAGTTTTTTCAGACTGGTTTGCAAAAGTCATTATGTTATTGTTCAATTTTGTGTCCAGAATGATGTGTGAATGGAAATCATTCAAATCTTCAGAAGGAACTAGGTTTGTGAATTGAGCTATGACTGAATAAATAGCTTGCTTGAAATGGTTCAGTTGCGATTTGTCGAATTCATAATACTGGGAGAAAAAATGAAACGACGTAGCCAGCGACAAAACAATCTCTATAGTGCGTTTTTTCATGAAACACGGAACAAGCTTGAAATTGCAGCTTATTAGCTCTGTATCAATAAATTCAATTTCATCTTCATTGCTGACGTTTTTGTTTTCAATTATGAAATTGAGAAGTGATTCAACCAAATGTTCAAACGCCAAGCACCATAAAGTATACGCGATTCGCGAAATCGCTACGTTTGGATTTAGTTGCAAGACGTAAAGATATTCTAAACATCGCAACGGAGTTTCCAACGCAAGTTTGTGGCGTATATTAGCCAATATGGAAAGCAAATTGTGATGGGGTTTTATCTTGTTTAAAATTTTAGCTAACAAAAGAGATTGAGCTACGTTGTACGTTATCATTTTGTCTGTGTTAGTTGTGTTCACGTTTTCTTGGCTAAAAAAGTCATTGCAATAGTTTTGACTCGTAAAAATCAAATCTTTAAGAGCTTCCATGTTAGCTTCCTTACAATATTCTTGCAAAAGCTGCTCACTAGACGCGTTAAAGTCAGATAATATTTGTTCGATACTCTGTTGCATTTTCGTGATAATCCTGCTACCACTGTATTTCAGCTTCAAAGAAACTAAATGTGTTCTTTTGCTATCCAAATCATCGTTGATAGACGGCAGCAAATTTTTCGATATTTGCCCGTTCGAAAGTACAAAATAAAGTTCAGTTTTTTGCGCGTTTTTTCGAGTAAACTTGGCAACAGGTTTCAAAAACACTTTTTCGTCGTTGAAATCTGCTCTAGCAAATTTATACAGGCCACCGCATAACACGATTTTGTTGATTATGGCGCAAATATTGAAATCAAGCTCGGTATTGTCTTCCATAAAATACCTTAAGTAGTTGCGATCATATTTTATATAATACGTGTTGTAACCGTGAAAGGACGTGATTAAATTTTGAAAAAGGATCATGAAATCTACCTTTTGGCGTATAATTTCCGGTTGTGAACTGATTTCATTGCTCGACTCAATATAATTTATACTTCTAGCATCGACATTGTGGCAGCTTTCTAAAAGTGTATCTATTGATTCATCAGAATTGGTGATCTTTCGCTTCGTAGCTAAAATATCTGGTGTGTAACAATTTGGTCTGCTTTGGTCAAAATCAACGTTTTCGTTAGTATCAGGCTCGATCGATCTTTTAGGGTTTTGTGTTTCTTTTTTTTCTTGCTGTGACGCGTTAGTACTAGTTGGCTTAGTGATAGAACTTTTTTGAGAAGATTCTATCTTTGGGTCTGACATAACTTTTTCGATCGGGTTTGCTGACAGCAATTGAAGAGTTTTTTTCAAAGCTTCCGGGCGTTTTAAAACTAAGCTCTTGTATAAGTTGTTAATCTCGCCGTTTATTACATCTAACTCTTTGTCACTTTCTTTCACATCGAGTTTTCGTTTAATTACATCATCTTTAGTTGATTTGCTGATCAGATCGTCAATATCCAGATTTGTTGTATTTTCGTTATATTCATTTTGTTTTAAATTTTTTTTGGTCAAATAAGCGCTCAACTCTTTTATAAACGAATCCAATCCAATATCATTTCTCATATCTAAGTCACTAAGGAGGTTTTCTGCTAAAATTCATGCGATAGCTTAGTGGAAAACGTTTTGCTCAGGAGCGTTCTATTTGCAGATCGTTTAAAACAAGCAGCATTTACATGACAATTTTTTAATAATATTATTGGGGTTTTTATATAATATAATTAATTATCGATAAGGATGAGTGTTATTGTTTTTAGTGGGGTTTGCGTTGGGTATGGATTCAAGCGATTTTGAAAATGCAATAAAGTTTGAAACACTATGTAAAGAGAGAATAGACGAAGTGTTTTTCGATTCAGTAATCTTGCAATCACTCAAAGACGTTGTTATTTCGATGTATCAGGAACAACTCTTTACGAAAGACACTGTTAACGTTTTAATGGCAAATGGACTTGCGGTAAGTTACAATGAATTTACGTAATTTAGAGTATTAAAAATGTGCTAAATAAAAGTTTATATTGCCAAAAGAAATCTCTGTGTAGCGGGATTTTGAAGGCCTTCAGGGGCGACAGGTTCAATTGGAAACTGTGGGTGAAAACCGACAAGATTCAGTTATACTTTAACGATCAAGAAATGAAATCAGATAAAATGTGCATAGAACTTTTGAATATTCCGCTTTCTTCACTGCGAAAAAAAGTGTAAATCGTTTGAATAGTTTTAATTTTAAATTTTCCTAATAAATCATAACACGTTTATTAATCACTAACGCTGAAATCTGAAGGTGGCTCTTCAATAAAATCTTCTTCGTCGTCTTCATTAGCGAATTCTTTGAGTTCGTGTCGTTTTTGCCCTTCAAAAGCTACTTTACTGATCATGCTCTTGTGCAAAGGCTGTCGTTCAGCGTTCTTAGGGTCGTTTTTAATTCGGTTCTCTTCTTTGCGCTTTTCAGCTTGAGAATGTACATACCTGACTTTAGTTTGGTTGTAAATGTATTTGGGGAGCTGGCGTTTGGTGAGTATTTTGCTGATTTCTGGCATGTGCGCGTATTTTTCTTTCAACGCGTTTCGGTATTGCAAGCTCTTTTTTTCGCGCACAGAGGGAATACGCTCAAGCATGCTTGCTTCACTTTTCCACAGCCTAACGTTCATGTCTGCGGAACCTGTTAAAATATACTTAGAATCGTGAGTATATCGAACCTGGAACGCAGCTTGCATACGCTTGTTATGATAAATTTCGCGTGAGCGTGAAGAGTCTGCTTTCCAGATGCGAACAGTGTGGTCGAAACTGCCTGCCACAAGTTCTGTGCCGAGAGGAGAAAAATCCACGTCGAGAGCGGCGTTGACGAACCCTGCATGAATGGTTTTGGCTTTGGTGAAGTTTCTGAAATCAAAACTGTAAACATTGCTATCGTCATTGGCTACAGCAAACATATAGGGTTTCATGGGATTGAACCGAGCAGCGTTGGACCTCATGTTCAAAGTTAATTTTTGCACCGCGTTGCCGACGCGGAGATCGTAAAACGTTATCGAGTTGTCATACTGCGTTGTTATAATAAGATTAGGCTCATTAGGACTATATTTGGCAAATATTATGTCATCATTTCCCCATTTAAAATTTTGAACGATTTCTGATCTTTCAACATCCCAAAGACACAACTGTCGACCAGCAGTTATGAATTTGTCTTCGAATGGCGAGTAGTCTATGGAATAGATAGCCCCGTCTGTAGTAAAACTAGCGGACGGGGTCACATTGATTAGTGTAGAAAACTGCATTGTAATTGGGTCTTCAAACATATCGCCAGCCTCGTTAAGCTCTTCGTTGGTAGTGTTGTCTATGGCAAAGTATTTCTGAAAATTCCATTGGTGGATTTTACAGTCTTGACCAGCGGAAAAGACGTATTTATCGTCCCTGCTCGCTACGATTCCGTTTATAAATCCCGAGTGGATGCCTTTTAATGACCTGATACATTTTTTTTTAGAGATGTTCCAAAATCGAAGCTCTCCGTCACAACTTCCAGAAAAAAAATCATAGTTTGTTGTGTTGGTCAGCGCAAGCGACTTGATTGCATCGAGATGCCCGGTGAACGAGTGTACAAACGGTTTTGCAAACATCCGATCTATTTTGGCGCTTTGTAAAGCTCTTTGGTATTCTTTCATGACAGCCATAGGTTTGCTAACCAAATCATAGTTAGTTAGTCTCAGCGTTGGCTTATTTTTAACACTTGAACGGTAAAATTCATCGTTCCTATCTAGTAACTTTAATTTCATGAATTTAAACTATAACTATATCATTTCTTACTCGAGCAAAAGTTGAAATTACTCCTAGTTTTTCTTTTTTTGATTTTCTTTGGCAAAAAAATTTAAATAAAAATTTGTTTTACCAGCAATAAAATTTTGGAGTCTAACTAAATTTGATAGGTTGACTATGTCATACCAACGGTGTAATTTTTTGCTTTTCAAAAAATAGAACGGCTCCACTCAAACTTTAAATATTTTATTTATTCTAGCCTGATTTTTCATCATTACACTCTTTTCAAGTCTAATTGTCGTTGGCAGTTGTTATTTCCTCTTTTCGGTTGCCTTGTGATTCGTTATTTGTATATTCACGTAACTTCTTCAAGTACTCGACGTCTGGAAAAATCGACAGAGCAATATAGTTAGAGTTCAGAGCTTTGTCTGACTTGTAAAAAGTAATATCTAAGTTTTTGTAAAATCTACAATGAATTATCTATGAAACTTACGTTCTGTGCATGTTGTCAACGACAGCGAAGGTCAGTGAGTGTTGAATAGTTAAATAATTAAATATGTTAGCATGACCAGGGTAGATGTTCTGCTTCATCAGCGGGATGGCCACCTGTAAAGAAAGGTCTAAAGTGTGTTTTATACTGTAACTTACTTTGTATTGGGGTATAGTTCAGAATTTCGTATTCAAGTACGGGAGTAGAATTTGAGGTTAGCGTAACTGATTTGTTGTGAAGGTTGGGCACTTCGCTCTCTTTAGACTGTTTAATGTATCTGCCTCCAAGGTATTCGTTCTGAATGATGGACATTGTGCACAGGTTTATGTTTATAGCAACATTTATGAATAAAAGTTCAACTAATAGAAACCCATTCAAGTCGACATTCTGATTAAGCTTGAGCAAAACAGCGAAACAATCGGATATTCTGAACATTGTGTTAGTTACTAAAGGAGGCTGAAACGGTTTGGTTAAGCACACGTTCAACTGTGTTTCGCGACTCAAAAGTTCTGTTTCGTTTGAAAAAAGTACGATGTTAAGTGTGTAAACAATGGAACAGTTGGAACTGTCGTATGATGAATATTCGAACTCGACATTCTTGAAAACGAACGGAATGTTTAACGCGTTCTTATCCATGACTTCTTCAGAATGTACCATTTTAGTGAGATAGAGAAACTCGTTGGGCACTGGAGATTTAAAACTTTTTTTTTTGAAACAGCCTTGCAATGCAGCTTTCAACTGAAAGTTTTCGTATTTTTTGTGAACGTCCCCAAATCTGACATCGATGAAACCTTGAACGTTGTCTAAATTTGTAAAATAAGTTTTATTCAGCGGATAATTTACTTTTATCTCAGCTTTTATTTTGTCATTGCTACTTGGTAGTAAAAACTCCTGCCAAGATGTAATCATTAATCACTTACAATCATTAACAAAACACAGCAAAAGTCACATTAAGTGTGAAATCTAAATTATAGAAATGAGTGTTGCCGAAAAAAACAAGCTATTCGTGATTATTTATCAGCGTCTGTAACAACTGTCTAAATTATGTCTGCTAAAATGATTTTTATCACAATAAAAAAATATTATTTAAAGGATATTATTAAAAGCAAACTAAATTTCAAATATTGATCGACCAGCCATGATTATTAGCGAATTCAATGAGAAACGAAAATGATAACGAGTTATACAATGGAGCTGGGGTAAAATTATTTGACAGCAACGACGTGGGTGTTCAATTTGATACTACAAACTTCGTTGAAGAAAACGAACAAAAACCAAATATCCCACCAGAAACGACTCAAAATGGTTCACATGAAGACATAGATAATGTAGACCAATTTCAAGAACAGCAAGTTGATGCAGAAGCTTGGCGAAGCATTGCAGACGACATAAGAGCATTGAGTGCAAAGCGGAAAGCAAAAGCAAATAATTCGTTGAATATAAAAAAAACTTGGCAAAGTACAATGAAGTTGTGGCAAATATCAAATTGTTCGATCAGTAACTCCAAATTTTTTTTGAGAATTATTTTAGGTTACGAACATTTATTCTCAACGTTCTCTGGAAACCAAATGGGCATAACTGAGCAAAACTTGAACGATTTATACTTGGATAAAAGTTCTATTTTAGCTCAGCATTATACTCCTCTGTACTCAATAAATGCTCGGTCCGTACTATCTTTAGATCCACCGTTTGAAATTTGGTCAGATAGAAAATTCAACTTCAGCGACGTAGACATTGATAGGCTGTGCATTTGGTTTGAGTATTGGCAGTTTAATCCATACAAACCCAACACGTTTTTCGGATACAAATTGATGAAGCTCAGCTCAATTATTAATCTCAGTTTGTTTTTCACCGTGTTGATCCCACTGAAAAACTCATACAACGTTGTTTTAAACTGCATCTTGATGTTTGATGAAATATCAAGATTCACAATACATCTTTCTCGAATGACGATCAAATTCGCAGATAAATTAGTTAATAACAGTGATGCGGGTACGTGTAAATAACCAAAACAATAATTATGTTTTTTTTTAGAGTTGACCGATTTTAATGATAATTACAGCGTTACCTGTATTGTGCCCACAAATCCAAACAGTACGAAGAAAATTAAGTTCCGTTTTCAAAAAAACGGCACTAATCGAAATCTATTTGCTTATGAATATGTAGGTACTGCAAAACAGTTCTACAACGAAGTAATTCGTTTTGAGATTCATGTGGCTTTTTCGAGCAACGCACTGGGTAAGAACAAAATTGTAGGACGGTTTAATTTAAATACGGGTCAGTTTTTAAACAATTCCGAGCTTCAAACTCCCTTCTTTAATATAGATAACAGTGAGCTAGTTTTTTTCTTGGGAATAGTGACCGTGATGTTTCGAATTGTTGCAACAGATACTGCTAAAAGAATTAATAACAACATATTCGCATCACAGTTTAAAGAACTGCAGAGCAACGGGTACCAACTGAGTTCAATCGTAAAGTTTTCAAGCAAAATCATGACTGACTACTACTTAAATCACTATAACGGAAAAAAAATATACCTAATAGTAAACATAATTCAGTCTGTTTCATACAACATCGACCGGCCGGTGGCGTATTTTGAAATCACTTGGGATGACATTACTTTTTATTGTATTTCCAACGGTTCTGTCATCTTTCCTGTAAACTTAGTCGACAATCGCTGGGTCGATGCCAACTGTGTCGACAAAATGAGAGAAAAAAAATTGAGTCGCGATAACGTTGAAACAAATACAAATAGTGTGTATGAAAGTAAATATCTAGCATACGAAATATTGTTTAAAGGACCAATAACCATAACTGCAAAAAATAGTAATAATAACTACATAGGGAGTACCCAGATAGCCCTTACAAAACTGAATAAAAATTTCAAATTTGAATCGCGAACAGGTTTCAGTGATTTTATGAATGAAGCTTACTTTGATTATTCAAAGATAAAGCTGACGAATCAAAAATACTGGTTTAGCGAGAAATTCGAAACAAGAGTTTCCAAGCTGGAAAACATCCAAATCTTTGATGTTGCAAAAAGCAGTATGCATAAACCTGTTCTGGCTTCCGAGCTTAGCGTAGAATTTTATTTTTATCCTGATTTACCGAGATCGGTTGATCTAAGCGAATCTCTTGACATATCGATGCTTGAAAATGAAAAAAAACTAGAGCTCAAAAAACTCTGGGATTTTGACGCACTTTCGTGGTATCAATCGTATAAATATGTGTTTCCAAAAACTGAAATATTGCATTATTACTCGGCTTTTGTAGAATCAAAAGGCGGCTATTTACAGTCTTTAAATGAATTTATCACTCCATTTTGTGGCAATGATGAAATGTCAATGCCCCATCAAGCGTTTTATTACGTCAGCAATATTCCATTTATAAAAGGCGATTCAACAGAGTTCATGTATGCTTCTAGTTTATTCCAGCAAAAATTTGGCACTATTACGGGCCATGCGATTATGTTAACGTCGTTACTGATAGGAATGACATTTGACGCGTACGTTGCCATAGGTTCCACATGGAAAAATCCGTACGAACCATACATGTGGGTAGTACAACGCAACTTAGACAAGAGTGTGACTTTTTGGGATCCATATACTCGAAAAACTTATATACTTCCTAATCGGTTTGGCTTTGAAACTAGGGAGCCAGGTGTGGATGTCAATTACAACATATACGAGAACTACGAAGATGCAAGTGTAAAAAGTAGCGAGCGAAACTACAACAATGGAAGATATATATGCGATTTATATAACAGTTTAGCAACAGGTCTGGGTTATAAAATACTAGATTACCCGCTTGCAGACATAGAACTTGAGGACTACTATGAAAATATAGAGGAAATCCAAGAAAAAATCCTCAATAAAAATTTAGATAACAACCAGTTCGATTCTGACGGTTTAGCTTATGTAGAGCAACAAAACATTATGAATAACATGATTTCACAGTACAATGTGGCGTTTCACCCAGTAAATAAACTGTTGCTACACGAAAATTTGGCTTATACGACGTATAAAACGCTGAATATTATGTTTAACCACACCAATGTTTATCGAAATTTACAAAACATCAATCCAAACGTGATTTATTATGATGTGGAAAGTCCTTTTCAATGGGCTGCATTGTATTCAAAAGATTCAAAGACAAATACATTATCAAGAGACCACGTAGTATTAACTGAATTGTCTGAAGAGATTGATACAGAAAGTATCCAGAATTCTTTAGTGTCTGAAATTACCGATATGATTACGATGTTTAGAAACTTGAAAGCATTAAATAGTTATATAAACACTGATGATGTGAAAGTTGAATATTATTCAAGTTTGCTGAATTTACTCGAAGTCAGAGACACTCTAGATCCAACTGTAGACATTGGCTTCGCTAGCAACAAGCAAGGATTTCTCGTAGACTACTACAATCGATTAATTAATGAATTTTCTGAAAAAATGAATTTGAATGTGGATAAATGGTACTCTAACCCTTATGAGCTGACCAACATGTTAACAAATTCGAGTTCTGATCAGAAAAGCGAAGGTAGTAAAAATGAATATTGTTCTGTGAATTACGCTAAAAGTGGACAGAAAAATATCGTGCGCAAGTCTGCATTGAAATTAGAATCACTCGACGAAATAGTTAACTCGATGCTGAAAAGTCAAAAAAGAAATAGAGCTACGTGTTTTTTTACCATCAATCCAGCGTCAAATAATATGGTAGTTAATTTTATGCAGCGGGAACATCTAAATGAGTTAAGTTGTCCTTTGATTATTAAAAAAATGGACTCACATTTGATGTACAAGCCGATTGAAGTTTATATAG
This sequence comes from Dermatophagoides farinae, assembly GCF_024713945.1. NCBI lineage: Eukaryota > Metazoa > Arthropoda > Arachnida > Sarcoptiformes > Pyroglyphidae > Dermatophagoides > Dermatophagoides farinae. Next base: position 43,874 of record NW_027461522.1, on the reverse strand, counting down.
ATTTATCTGAAAAAAATGACGAAATAAAACAAGACTTAACAGCTAGCCTAGATGATGAATTTAAGCTTTTAATTGATAAGACAAGTGATTTTAATTTTACTACATCAATGGACGCTAATAACAACACTTCTGATAACGCAGACAAGAATCTACCTCAATCAGTCAGTGACCACGAATCAAAAAAAATTACAGAAGACCGATCTTTTGACGCTAGCATGAATAATTCCGCTTGCATCACAAAACTTCAAGAGGATATGCTTCACTGCATTCAAAACTACATCCAAGAAAAAAAATGGCCTTTTTTCCACACAATTAAGTACAAAAAGTGTCCTTACTTGAGCGAAGAATACGAAATCAACGAAGACCTGTGGCGCGAGTACTATGCACTGGAAGAAAAATATTATAATTATGAAAAAACAAGCATTTTTGAAGTGGAAGGCTCGACCATATTTGCGTTTCCAATGTTACTGTTACATACTCCGGATTTTTCTTGTAGCAGTGTTTTGAGTTCTAGCAAAAATATAAAAAAATTGATAAACGTTCCGTTTAATAATATTAAATTTACAATTGTAGTAAAAACATTCTCTATGACAGGTGGTTTTGTATATTCTCGTATATTTTTTTCCGTTGTGCTGCCTACGAAAGCTCTGCAATAATTTTTCGAGATTTTTTGAATTTTTTGAAGATAAATGCCAGGTGTTTTGTCTTAAATACTTAAACAAATAATTGTCAAACCAGACTATGGCTAACAAAGACCTTATTACTGAAGAATTTAAGTATATTTTACGTATCTTAAACACCAATGTTGACGGAACCAAGAAGGTCGATGTCGCTCTTACTGCTATAAAGGGTATTGGTAGAAGAATAGCTGTTATCGCTTGCAACAGAGCCGGAATAGACATTAACCGTCGCGCTGGTGAACTCTCAAGTGATGAAATCGAACGAATAATTCCCGTACTCGTTGATCCAGCTCAATACAGAATTCCTGAATGGTTCTTGAACCGTAAGCGTGACCCTACTGATGGAAACAGCAAACACTTGACTTCCACTCAAATCGATTCCACTCTTCGTCTCGATTTAGAAAAGATGAAGAAGATGAGACTCAACAGAGGTCTTCGTCATTTCTGGGGTTTCCGTGTACGAGGTCAACACACCAAGACTACTGGTCGTTACGGTCTACACGCACACCTTTCCAAACTAAAGAAATAATCTTATCTCACTTGATCTCTATTTATTCATTCATTATGTATATCTAATAGACTTTATATTCATTCGTTTTTTTTTGTTTTTACTAAATTTGAAATTTAAACTTATCGAGCATATTGCTATGATGAGCAACGATTAAAATAACATAAATAGAATTGGTATAAAATTTGTGCCTTTGATGTTTATAAAGGAGACATATATTTTTTCAATTTTTTATTTTTGAAATTGATCATTAGTTACAAAAATAAAAATTATTGCTTCTTTTAAAAAACGAATAAACCTACTCTTGGTTATCCGAATAGGCAAAATTAAAAAAGCTTTTTGTTGAAGGTTTAATGAATACCGAGACTGATGTCGAAAACCAAATAGTTTTTAAGTCTTTTAAAGGGAACTTCATCACTACCCAAAATGATATTTTGGGGAAAGGAACGTATGGAATAGTTTATCGAGTGTGGTTGGAGCACAATCCTACGGAAGAGAAAGCGATAAAAGTATTCATCCCGGAAATTCTCGATGAATCGGAAGGAATTCCTCCAACGACACTGAGAGAAATCAATGCTATCAAGTCCATAAACCATCCAAATATCATGGCACTGGATGAGGTAGTCATCGATAATGATTGGGGAAGCTCTAATAATATGTATTTAATCATGGAACTTTGCAAGGGAACTTTTCGGGACCGCATGAATGAATTGATAAACGTTTATTTAAATTCCGATCCTTCCTGGTTAAATCCATCCAAAGACCAAAAACTGCCTGAAGAATACGTACGCAAATGCAAAATAATAGCTTGGCAAATTCTGAACGCTGTGGCAGTTTGCCACAGCCGAGGAATAGTGCACCGAGATTTAAAACCAGCGAACGTTTTGTGGGGGAAAAATGATGAACTCAAAATTGCAGACTTCGGATTAGCGCGTTTCGTGCGCAACCGCTTACTGTCCGAGAGCCACACCATTCCTCAAACAGGCGAGGTCCAAACAATGTGGTACAGAGCTCCTGAAGTGCTTCTTGGCGACGAGAAGTATGGAATGCTTATTGACGACTGGTCCGTTGGCTGCATCATTGCTGAAATGTTCCGTTTCAGAATGAGTTCCAGTAACAAGCGAATGGAACCAGATCCTTTATTTCCCGGGCGTGGCGACGTTCACACCTACATGTTGATCACCGAGTCGCTTGGGTCTTCAGACAGTCCCTACCTGCGCAGACTGCCTTACTACAGCTCTCTGTTCCCAGACTGGAAATCTGGCAATTTAAGACAAAAACTCAGTCTTCTTGACAACGTCGGATACTCGCTAGTTACGAAGCTGCTAGCTATTTCGCCGCAAGATAGAGTTGCGTCTAGATACTTATTGTCGCATAAATGGTTTAATGATATCATGCCCAAAGTTTCGCAGTTCGTGCCTTGGTACAGGGGAATAGAAGAAGAGTTTCTTCGGTTGCTGCAGGTCGAAAAACTCCCTGACGCAAAACCGCTATCAGATGTCATAGAAAACGACGAAAACACGTTTATAAACTAGACGTTATTGATTATAAATAATCTGGAAAACCAGCTTCGCATAAATACTTGTTTTGGCTCCATCTGTCAAGCTTTTACCTGATTCAGCTATAATTAACAATTAGTAATTGAACTAGTCTACAAAAGTAAGACTATCTACTGAAGTTAAATAGATCAGTACAATTCCATTACGATACATCATTAACTAAAGAAGGAAACAAGTTTCTGCTCAATGATTCCCGATTCTTGTAGGAATTACAAAAATTTTGGTTGGTATCTACGAACAGTTCTTTTTTTTTGCCTGTGTCTAACGTAAAGCATTTTCTGTTCATCGGCAGTAGATGAGGATCAATCCTGCTCACTAACAGTTCAGCGGGATTTACTTCGTTAGATTCTTCTTTTTTGTCTTCAGTGAGACTTACATGATTATCCGTTTTACTTATAAAATTTTTACACTCTTCAAACAGAATATCAAACAAAAACATCTTTTACGGATTAGATTACAACTATTCTGAATGATAAATACAAATAAAAATTGCTGGCATGCACAAAATCGATACATGCCGTTTAGTACTTTGAAGTTGCAACTTGCAGTTAATTAAATCCAGACATGTTAGTTCCAGCGCATAACGCCACAGTTGCGTATTTTAACAATAGCTTGACTATTTAACTTCTTTCAATCATTATTTTCTTTTTTAATATGATAAAACAATGAGCGAACTAGCTTAACCAAATTTAGAATATATATAAATAAATAACATCGCTATAAAGTTTTAGAATTTACAATTCTCGAGACTACTAAGAAAATTTGAAATATTATAAACCAAATTGAAACCAATGTCGTTTACAATATTTCGTAAAAACATTTTTTAATTAATCACGTAAAATATCTAAACCAGTCGTACTGTGCTGACAAGGTTCATTGTCAGATTTCCATCTGATTGTCAGCTGGACACCGGTAAGACGAATTTTAACAAAGGGCCAATTATAAAACCAGACTAGAAATCCATTAATTTTTTAAAATAAAAAAATTAAATCTTTGGCAAAGATAGCAAATATCTTTCCAAACATCTACTTATAAAATTTTGGTTTTAAAAACTGTTTATCTAAAATTTAGGTTTTGAAAAAATTGCCGAACATATAATCTACAGCATCGTTTCAAATTGTTTTACAAAACATTTTACGTCAAAAAACTTTTCGCAGAAGCATCCTCAAAAATGATATAAACTATTTATAATTTGTTTCAAACGTCAACACTAACACGCGTCTACTATAATCATGTTTTTAGCAAGTGTAAACACCAACAAGCTATACCTAAAAATAAAACTTTTCGAAATTATATTTTTTGTAACAGTCTTTCCGATGGAAAAATAACGACGGAATTTGTTTTTATATAATCGTTTGATTATCACGATGCAAGCACGGATTAAGTGGATATTATCTTGTAATAATAGGCTAAAACATTTTGCTGGCTTGTTCCTAAATATTGCTGATTTAATAATCACAGGAATCATGTGAATTTTTTCTCTTATATATGTTTCAACCTGAAAAGTTGAACTAAAACAATTAGTTTTATGAAGTGATAATTATCACCACATAAACAAGCAAAACTATTCGAAGTTTATAGCATTTTAACTAGTAAAATTAACTTCTCTAAATAATACGTATTAGAATAATTAATGGAGAGTTGCATTGCTTTAGTATGGTTAATCGTTAATAAAATACTGCGCCTTTGTTATGTCAAATAAGTGTGCGAGTTAACTGTTTTTTATATGATCCATGTTTACTTTTGGCTAAAACCCCGTTAAAATAGACGATGTTTAAACGGACTCTGAAAATTGCTTGTGGCTTTTGATGTAATAGCATCGGTTTGTGAACTGCTAAAAATGTTTGCCTTTAAAAATACAAAAGTTTGTACGGTAGATCTAGTTAATAAACTAAATCAATATTTTGTTTGCTCTTATCGGGTTGATATAAATAGTATTATTTTTTAACAATCCAAATAATTTAAAAAACATAGGAAACAACAATTTATGTACAAAACTAAAAAAAACAAGAGAATATACAATGTCATGAAACAGAGAATTGAAACGATTAAAACATCCTCAAACTCATTTCAAAAGATTTACAATTTGATCTGTGTTTAATAACATTATCAAGCTTGAAATTTATTTGCTCTGTTTAAATAACGAGGAAACTATAAATTTATTTTTAAGTACCAATTGGAAAACAAGCTTTATTTTTGACATAAAAACCGTTTATTTCTTTATAATTATTGTTGCAGATAAGTTATTTATTTAAATATCATGTAATCTTAACAAATGATTATTAGCCGGCGTTTAGACTAGTAAACGGCTTTAGGCGGCTCTGATGGTTCGAGTTCTTCAACCGCACGGTTCTTAGCGCGTTTGTTTTTTTTGACCATTTGCCTATATTCTTCCCAAGACATGACCGACGTTCCTGCATCAACTTCATGGGGCTCGACTTCGATGGGCACCAGAATTGGACTAGGGATGACCAGGTCTACGTCGAAAATGGGTCTATACTTATAGACAGGAACATCGACTTCGCGCAATGTGTACTTGTACTTGATTTTTTCGTGGCCACGTTCTTTGACGATTTCCTTTTTGACGTATTCTTCTCCGACACATACGACAACTTCTTTTGTTTCGACGACGTCTACGATTTTAACAACGGGCAAGGACACTTTTATTATATCTTGTTTACCGCAAAACTTAGGAAACAGTCTTGGAACCATTCTGTCAATGCTAACTTTTTCGACTTTAAACTCTAGCTCAACGGGGACTTCTATATCTTTTTCGACTTCTACAATCTTGCTAAACGGAACTTGAACTTTATTAGACTTTATCTTAACTTGGAGTTCTGGGACTTCGTGATAGACGTCTTGTGTGTAAACACGCGGTATTACTTTGTCAGTGACTAGAACTTGATCACACTCAATCAGCGCTTGCTTTTTCTTGATTTCTTGTGTTAACGGAATAGGAATGATCGGCCTGTTTGCTTCGACAACGCACTTTCCGTTTTTTTTCGATTTAGTGAAATCTGGATACTTCACAGGATCCACGACGCCTTCCAGCGGGGTGTAGCCCGCGTACGGAACGTCTAGATCTTCTAGTTTGTGGCCATCTATCGCAGGTTCTTTAGTTTTATCGTAATCACTCATAGTTACGCGCACGTATTTTTAGATCTGCATGCATCATGAGGCGCAAGCTCAATATGAAATAAATTATATATCTAGTCGCATAGCATCACCAAACTTTTGGATTAAACTGGTTTTTATGTAGTCTTGTTTTGTTTCTAAATCTTTGATGTGCGCGTCGTAGTTAGCGATGACGGTTTGCAGTGAGCTGATTTCTGCGTCCAAGTCGTTCAGTACGTTTCTTTCTACTTCATAATTGTCAACAAAAATGTATGACTTAGCGTAGTTCATATACTGGTTTAGAATCATGTCGTCCATTATCGTTTCGTCGATGTCTGTTTGCAGTTTTTCACACTGTGACATTTCGTCTTTGCTTTTCATAATTTGAACAGTGCACGACACAAACTCTTTGAGTTGCTTGATCGCATCGTCGGTCATTACAAATTTGTCTGTTGACACCATGAGCGCGTACGATATTATATAGAATTTTTATTTTTAATATAATCAGCTTAATTTATATTAATTTTGTGGCTTGCTTGTATCGTTTCGACTGGGTTTTTTTGTCAAAATTTTAGATCTGTAATTCTTATAAATAAAAACTCAAAAATTAACGATTATCAAACGATGACAGATACACAATCAGAAAAATAATTATAACTATTTTTATAAAGTTGTAAAATACACAAGCTGTAGCTAGCATAATAACAAAATTAAATCTAAATTTTACGCTTATTAGATTTAATCGAAAAGGCTGAATCCCATATCGTCGTCAGATTCAGACTCTGCTGGTTTGGGAGCTTCTTCAGCGGGCTTGGCAGATTCTTCTTGGGAAACTGCTGCAGCGGCGGGAGCTGCTGGACCAGAGCTACAAGATGATTTGAGAATGGCGTCTACATCGACCTTTTGGTAGGCTTCGGCAAATATTTTATACCAATAGGATTCCACTTCTGCGCCGGCTGCGTCGATAACCTTGGAAAGGTTATCAACGTTAACTTCCTGGCCACTTTGTTTTAATAAAAGTGCAGCCACAGCACACATTTCTCTCGAAGCAACTTCAACGTTAGACATGATTTATAATTACTGTTAACAGTTTAAGACCGTCGAAATTCTATTTTATAAATTTCACGACAAAACAAAAAAAACTATCAGCTCATATAATAAATTAGTAATATACGCTAAAATTAATATTATTTTGTATTTATAGTATTTTTCGCTTTCGAGCTAAATAAAACGTTATTTAAATTTTTTATTTATTTTAGAACCAAAAAAATATAAAAAATAAAATATTTAATACAAAATTTTTACATATACATGTAAAAATTTTCCTGAGTTGTTTCTAATTGTTATGTCCCAAAAAAAAAATGATAAAAATTTTGAATTGTACTAAAAATTTAAATTGAGTCTAGCTAATTATTGCTTAATTAAAAACGTATCGTAAACCGAATGTCCACTCTATCTCCAAACTTAAATGAACTCAACGGGGACGACCGTCAAAACTCAACGGAGGACCAAAACCCACCTAAGACCACCCCCGACTCAACGAAGGACCAAAACCCACCTGAGACCACCCCCGACTCAACGAAGGACCAAAACCCACCTAAGACCACCCCCGACTCAACGAAGGACCAAAACCCACCTAAGACCACCCCCGACTCAACGAAGGACCAAAACCCACCTAAGACCACCCCCGACTCAACGAAGGACCAAAACCCACCTAAGACCACCCCCGACTCAACGAAGGACCAAAACCCACCTAAGACCACCCCCGACTCAACGAAGGACCAAAACCCACCTAAGACCACCCCCGACTCAACGAAGGACCAAAACCCACCTAAGACCACCCCCGACTCAACGAAGGACCAAAACCCACCTGAGACCACCCCCGACTCAACGAAGGACCAAAACCCACCTGAGACCACCCCCGACTCAACGGAGGACCAAAACCCACCTGAGACCACCCCCGACTCAACGGAGGAGACCAAAACCCACCTGAGACCACCCCCGACTCAACGGGGGACCAAAACCCCACCTAAGACCACCCCCGACTCAACGGAGGACCAAAACCCACCTGAGACCACCCCCGACTCAACGAAGGACCAAAACCCACCTAAGATGACCCCCGACCCAACGGAGGATGGTCCTCATATTAATACCAATTATAAGAAATCCAGTTTGTTTTTACAAAATACTTGGTACTTGATTCCAGCAACTTTGATCTTACTTCCAAGTTACATTTTGTACAAGGTAATGAAGGACAACACTGTATCTATTTACGCCCCAATTGTGTTGTTATCAATATTGATGTCAGGTTTCTTCTTCGGTTCTTTATTACACCCCATCCTACCAATCTTGATTTTAGTGTTTTACATATCATCTCGAATTTTAAAGGTCAGATATGTACGATTGATCAACTCTATTGTTTTAACTTGCTTAATTGAGTCTACTCTCAACAAAATGTTCAAACTCAAAGAGATTTACTTCGGCGAAAAGGTCTGGTCGCGCATTAGAGGATGCCCAATAAGATTCATATGCTTATCCCCTGTTCTTTTATTGTGCTACTACATCTTGAAAGTATGCAGAAGAAACTCCAAACGTACTTCCAACATCACTGGTTTAAGCCAATCCGTTTTAGTTGTCATGATTGCTACAGGATTGACCTCTTATTATTCCATGCTCTTTGTTCGTCAAGGTACGAAACTGGAAAGAATTTCTAATTTCTTAGACTCATTTTACGGAATAAGGTCTATCCGATTTTCCCACTTAGAATACATCATTTTTGGTATCACTTCCTTATTGCTTATTGGCATATTATTGCTTGTTCGTTTGTTAAAACGCAAATCGCATCGAGAAGAAGCCACACAAAATTTAATACCGCCTGCTGAAGAAGAATGGGCTTAATAGTAGTCCTAAAAACTTTTCGAATTATACTATAGCTAATCAATAAAAACTTATTTTATTCATCTAAAATTTTTTTTACCACCATAATTTGCAAATTATTTATTATTTACTAGTAATTACTTTAATTTTGACTTACTATTATAACTATTGCCCAAAACTGTCAGTCTAAATTATCTATTTATTTTGTCAAAAATGTTTTTCGGTATTCCCGCCTGAACAGCTACAAGTATCCCGTGTGAACTTGGGAATACTCCGTCAACGAGTTTGTACGTGTTTTGGCAGTCGATACATTGCATGTGCTTGAACACCGTATGGGGTGTATCGTGTAAAAATGTGTAAAGTGGGAAATGAGTTGTCCAAATAGTATTGCATTTTATCTGACTCGCAATGTATTTCGCTGTGTATGCAGAAAGCAGAGTCCCTTTTTCTGTGGATGTGCCTCTGCCAAATTCATCAACAACGAGAAAAGAACTGGATGTCGCATGCTTCAACATTTCTGACACCTGGAATAGTTCGATCCAAAAAGTCGATTGGTTAGCTGACAAACGGTCATATATGCCAATTCGTGTAAAGATCTTGTCAAACAAAGATAAAGAACTATCTGAAGAACAGTAAATAGGACACCCGATTTGGTTTAAAATAAGTGAAAGTGCTACTTGTCTACTTAAGGTTGATTTACCGCCCATATTAGGCCCAGTTAACACTACTAGATTGTTAGAGATAATGATGTCGTTAGGAACAAAACTCGGAACTGTCACGTGAAAAATGGGATGAGCGTTATTCTTCAAGTTAATTTGCCCTTTTGCTTCTAATAAGCGTGGATAGTTCATGTTTTCACGATTTAAAATCTCGGAAAAAACGTAATAACAATCGATTGTAGCAATCATATTTATAATCTCATCTATCACACAAAACCACTTCAAAAGTTTCTTGATAAATGATTTATAAATGCTAGTTAAATTTCGATTCAAGTCGTTATCAATAACCGAAAGTTCATAACACAACTTTTGAATTTCTTCCGTTTGATATCGTATATATCCTTTTTTAAAACTTGTGACATTACCTTTAAATGATTTTGTTTCAGGAATTTGAATTTCGTATGGAGTTTTTGTATGGACATAGCATCGATCAAGCGGCATTTTTTGGATTCCAACATTCTTATAGGTAGCTGGATCATTAATAATATTGTCCAGTTTTAGTTTGATCTGACAAATTTTTTCGAAATTTTCATCGTAATATTCGAATATACCGGGCTTAATAGTAACATTTTTATCGTTAACTTTAGCTTGATCCGAAATTTCGTTCAAAGTTGTTTGCAATTCTTGTATCGGAAGTTGACGAAAATTGCATAAAATGTCAGGGAATAAATCGATGATTTCGATGGAATTCTGAATGTCTCTAAGGAATTTGAGCAATTTTGCTATTTTATTTGTCGCTGAATTGTTGAAGTAAATAGCGGTTTTATCCACGCTTCCAACTTCATGTTTAAAAGACGCGCAAATTCTTTCCAAGTCGGGTAGGCTTTTTAAAAAAGATATTAGTGAATTGTACCTGTTAGAGTCTTTAGATAGATTGAGAACCGCTTGGCGCCGTAACTCAATACTTGAAATAGAATTTAACGGCTTTAAAAGCCATTTTGCCATACATCTGCTACCGAAAGGTGAAATACATTTGTTGATGAAAGGGAATAGGTCATCCATAATTGCTAGACTATCGATTGCAGAGCTAGATAAATACATGTAGTTGTTCAACAAGTTTGCGTCTGTGCAATTTTGTAGCTTGCAAGCAGGAAGTACTCTACTCGAAAGAAGATGACTTTGAAAGTATTCAAACAGCGCTTCAAAACATTTTTGGACACATAAGGGTGTTTCAGAAATGAACTTCAAAGCGTTTAAACTAATACTTGAGTCTATTTGGTAAAAGGAATAATAATCAGAAAAAAACTGGGATAAAGCTTTTTCAGATTCGATATCTGAATTCGTCGTGCTAATATAAATGTCTCTACTAGAATTTGCGAGATTAATGAAAAAAGTTCGATTGTCTGCGTAATTGTGCTTATTAAATAACATTTCTTTTGGATTAATAGAAGCTAGCAAAGAAGCCAGTCTTTCTTGATTGTCGTTGCTAACAGTTAGGGAAGTAATATCACATAAAGCTACATCCACAATTAAAACACCTAATGTTTTTGTTCGGCTATCGTGATATATGACCAATAAATAAGTTGATAAGTCACTCAGCATATTAGTATGAGTGACGTTGCCAACAGTGATGACATTGCAAATTTTTCTTTCAATAGCTTGCTCGTTGGTTTCTCGGCGCGCCATTTCGATTGGAGTTTCCATTTGCTCAACGACACAGACTTTATGCTTGTTATCAATTAGTATTTTTACGTATGAGTCGAGTGAAAACTCTGGAAAACCGACATGAGCTTTTTTGTCATGTCCCATCCATTTAAGATTTAGCAGTTTTTGGCTGATAATTGCATCCACGTAAAACAGTTCGTAGAATTTGCCTAACTTAAATAAAATTATAGAATCGAAATTCTTAGCCTTGATGCTCCAGTATTGTCGCATCGCGGGAGTACAGTGCATAGAGTCTATTTCTTTATTTTTGATTAAGTTAGGAAGTGTGATCGATGATAAATTGAACTCTGGGTTAGTAATAGGTAACCCTTTTTCGTCTCGAATATGAACAGGATCAATCCAATATGGCAGGTTATATATTTTATGGTATGCGTAAAAAGCATCGATATAGTTCATCCAAAAAGCATTTGTTTGCAGATGCAGGCAGCTGTATTTAAGACTTTTTTGCTCGATCAACTCGTTTACATTGTCCTCATAAGAATCGAGATTAGCTTTTTCATCTTGAATATAAACGTCAATCGAGGTATTTTCACACTCGTTATCGTAGAGTTCTTCAAGTAATTTATCAGAAAAAAATTCTTGCGTGAGTGAACAATTGTACTCATCATTAGATGTATCGCTGTCATCAGAAAAATCAATATCACACTCTTTAAAAGTAGTTTTTGAAGATTTAGCGACCGTGGAAGTCTGGCTTGAAATTGAACGTCGTTTACTATTTTGGATTTGTGCAGTTGATTTTCGTTTATTGCCCGTAGCATCGATTTTTTCCTCCTTAAAAACACATTCCAAATTGTTTGTCAAATTGCTCTTCTGGCTTTCACTTACTAACAGGTCTAATTCATCCACTATATTTTGACTAGACTCTTGTTTACAATCACCTGAATTTATGTTGACACAACTTGAGTTTTTCAAAGTAACCGCATTTTTCTGATTTCTTGATTCATTTTCTTTGTTCGTTTGTTTGTGACAATCAGGATGAGTCTGCTGAACTTTGTTGTTAGAAATTGGTTGGTTCTCCCGGGTATTATTTTTTTTATTCTAGAAACTGAACTATATTTGGACTTACACTATTGCTAATAAAATTTAAAATAGAACTTTGCATTAAGAAAAATAATTCCACGGTACGCTCACACGGCGAAATAAGAATGAACAAAGAAAATTATATATCTGATAAAATCAATAAAAATAGCAAATAAATTTTTACGAAATTGATATTATCCAAACAAATTAACGAACTGGTTTTATCGTTATTGCACTATGACATAAAAACTTGTTAATTAACCATGCTTGAAGGCTTAGCACATTCTATTGCCAAACATTATCTAGAACCATATATAATTGGGCTTCAAAGGGATAATATTAGCGTTGCAATTACCTCTGGATTGATTAGATTTCGAGACATCTATTTGAATAATAACTTCAACAATTTGATAGGTGGAAGCTTCAATTTAGAATATGGGCACATAGGAACATTAGAGATTCACGTCCCTTGGAACAGTTTTATCTTCCGCTCATCTAACTCTTTATCTTTTACGTTAAGCGATGTAACTGTTTATTTAAAAATTAAAAACTACTCTGACGACATAGAAAAATTTGTAGAAGAAATTCGTTTGAAAAAGACGAACCAAATCAAAGCTCAAGTAGCGTCAATAGTTAAAGACAAAGCGATTCAACTGGGGTTGTTGAACGACACAAATGAGAAATCGATCAGCTGGTTTAGAGGCATCATTGAACGAATGCAAGAAAATTTGACAGTTGATATTGTCAACATTTTTGTTAGCATTCGTGAAATATCAACTAAACTCTTCATAAGTTGTAACATTGGTTTAGTAAATATTATCAACAAAGAGCCAGTGGAACATGAAAACTCAGATACTTCAGAAACTTTGAAGGATATCATAATTGATAACCTTCACATTCTCATAGGTGAATTCAACGTTATACATTTTGAAGAAGCCACAGGAGTCACGTTAGACATGTTTGAAAAAGATTTTTCTCAGTTCAGCTCCGTTAACGGTAATGTTAACGACTTATCTAATAACGATATCGAGAACAATTATTTGCTTTTCCGGCAGCACCGTTGTTCAATGATATATGAACAATTAGCCAATTCTATTAAACACACTTCTTACACGAATAAAGAAGACATTGAATTAACGGTCCCGGCCATCTATGATTCCACACAATGCTTGTTTTTGCCTCATGCCTCTACAATAAGACCCGATCTACTTAAAAATTTAGAGACATCTGATAAAATAGACAATAATTATTCTACAATCATTATTAATAACTACAGCGTAATTATCGACAATTTACAGGTTAATGCTACTTGCAAAATTCAAGAAACTAGAATAGACTTCGACATCGCTTTTGCCAAAGATTTAAATCCCATAAACATTAAAGCAACTACAGTTCAACGTTTATTTTTTTTTCTTCACCACCAAAAATATCAGGAATCGTTAGTCAAGAAAGCACAAATCAAAAATGTCAGAGGCATGGATTTATCAAAAGAGAACTTGGAAAACGAACACAAAAATTCTTTTATCAGACTTTATTTGACTAAGCTAGAACAGGAGCGACTTAGTTCCGCTGCGGAAAAACGTTTACAACTCTATATGGATGTAATACCAACGAAATATTTGATAAAGTGGATGCTATATTGTGAATTATGGAAAATAAAAAATACTTCTTCTAAAAAATACAAATCTTCGAACACAGAAAATGTTGAAACAACAGAGTCAAATTGGTTTTCCAATTTGATTTCTGAGCACGATGTTTTGTACATTCAAGACAATTTAAGTTTAGATTTTTTAGAAAACTTGATAAAGAAGTCTTACCATTTTCATTTTAACGTGCCAAAAGTGCAGTTTCAACTGCTCAATAGCGGTAAAGTAACAACTGTTCATTTAAGTGATTTCAAGGTTCAAGTTGACACTCAGTCAGTTATAAACCATGAATGTAAATCTGTCAACGCTTGGAGATTTACTCTCAGCTTGTATTCGTTCTACATTGCTTACCAAGATGAAATTTTTCTGCAAGTTGCAACTGAAAACACGGAGGAGTTTTATTTCTGTGTTCACAAGCACGTTGGACAGGATAACGACAAATTTGTTCTAGGCGCTCAAATATTACCAATATTTATTCATTTGGATTATCACATCATCGAAGAAGTAATTAAACTAGCTAATATTTTTTCCAGAAACTATGGCCAAAAAAATCATGAAAAAAGTTTAACCTCTGACGAGCAAGGTATACTTGATACGAAATATTTTTCATACTCGTCAGATAAACACATCGAACTATACATAATTTGCTACTCTCCGTTGATCATCTACGAAACAAAAGATTTCGCTATGCTTATTGATTTTGGAGAACTATACATAGTTTCTGATAAAAACAAATCTATAAAAAATATTGAGTTGAAAGCAAGTCTTAAGAACGCTTCTATTTTGATTTGTACGGCGATTGAAATGAAAAGAAAGCAGATTATTGACAAAATTCGAGTTTCGAAACTCACTAGGCAAGTTATTGACAGAAATACTGCTGTTGACGAAAAAATCTTTAATAATCAGACTAATCTTGATTCAATCGCCGGATTGAATTTGCGAATTTTAAAGCAATTTTCACACAATAATGGCGGCGATTTTAACGTGAAATCTGGGTCATCAGACTATAACCATGAAACCGAATATGAACTAGTTAATATTCTGCTTCCGGTAGACATTCGTATAAACTTTTCTCAAAATTCTTTTAAACCTACAATCGATACCTCGATCTCTAAAATTCATGTCTCATTTTACCCGGCTTTGACAAAATTAGTTTTTCAAATAGTGGAAGAATCTCTTCAATTAGTAAAACTAACCAATTCCTTTATCTCTGAATCACATAAAAGCGTTAAATATAATGAAATTATCGATATGATAAGTTTATATTTACCAATATATGATTGTAGTGAGCCAATCAACGAAAAAGAATTATACAATTTGACTTCTAAAAACGACGAGTCTCACTTTAACGAACAATTTTTCGAAGAACAAAATATGGTCATAGAAGTTTTCAAAATAAATTTCACAATCAAAGAAACTAGACTAGACATTATTTCACATAGTTCAGAAAGAATTATGCGTTGTCACACCAATAACAATAAGGTAACTTTAAATTACCAACTTTTGCGTCATGAAGATTCCTTACCTTATAATTTGTCTCTTGTTTGTTCCTGCGATGAAATAACTGTTAAAAGTTTATCTATGAACACAAATATAATCACTACAGCATTGGACTCAGTATCAGATAACAAAAAAATTATTATGTATTTGGTGTTCAAATATTCATCTAACGATAAAACACTTGACATATCAGCTGAACTGAGTGCTCTAAGCGTTTTGTATCATAAGAAAATCATCAAAGAATTAATCAATTTATACAATGCTTATAACATTGACCGAGACTTATGGTACGATAAAAGACAGTTAATAAAAGCCGACGAAGTTAGTCCTTACAATAATACAAAATTTACATCGCATAAGGGTGACGTAGATAGTTTAGATAATGAAATATTGTCTGATGAGAATTGCAGCCCAATTACAAAAACATCGTTAATAAAAGAAATGAGGCTAGATATTAAACTACCGATGATTCACATCAATTTTTGGGAAAGTGTCACAGATTCGAAAGATTCAGAATATTTATATGCTCATTATTATGGACACCAACAATCCAACGCAGTATCAGATCTGCCTACATTTTCTATTTCTTTTTTTTCAACACATCTAAACTTCAACCTCTATAACGTTCAACAGTGGGTTTTAGACTTAGAAGTAGAGCAAATAAACATTTATAATTACGACGTGTGCACTTTGGCGTCTAAGGATTTTGACAGCAAAGGATTTCATCTTCAATTTCAGAATAACTATGATAATTCTAACTCTCAGAAATGTTTGATCAACATTGGACCTGTTGAATGTGTATTTTTTTCCCAAAACATTATTTCCATATATAATTACATAGAAGGTAATATACTAGAATCATTAATTAATGAATCGTATATAGTGGCGAAAACAATTACAAAACAGAAAAATTTTGCGTTAGAAATCCATTTGTCACAAACGATAATTTATATCAGTGAAGACAAAAGTGTGATTCCACAATATGAGCCCGATCAAGTTGTTTGTGGGAATCGGGAACGTTATAAACAACAAATTATAAACAATTTTATCGCAAAAAACCAAACTCTTAACGAAAAAATCGTCGAAGAAAAATTAAAGCAAATTGGAGGTTATAGATTTGCGAAAAAGTATTTAACGAAATATGATATCAACGCGAATTCGAAATTTGAAAAGAAAAATAGAAATGTCGATAAATCTTACTTAGGAAGTTCTATAGAAATAAATTTAATCGAAACAGATATTATTCTTAATGAGTCTGATTTTAAAGTTCAGATTAAACAAATCGAAAGTAAAATTACGCTTTTTCCGCTGGCTTCACATCAATTTGTGCAAAGTTCGAGCATTACAAAACTTTTAGAGCCTTTTTCTGCGAGTCTTTCATTTGAAAAAATTGAGACTAATTTATTGTTAATAACAATAGATACAACCTCAATCACTTCAAACTTTAGGAATTATCAGGATTTAGTTTTAATGTTAGATATTATTAATGAAAATTTGACTTCTGGAAGTTACTCTCCAGATCCAGTAATTATCGATAAAAATGCTGAAAATAAAAAGTCAGACGTAGAAATAAACTGTTATAATGAAGATGAACTTAAAGCTATTCATCAAAATTACTCAGTTTATTTTGTAAAGATTAATGTCGAATCGATCAAGTTAACAATCATGCCAATTGCAAAATTTAACTTTGATCATGTTATAATTAATTTTCAGTTCATGCTATTTGCAAGCTTTGGAACCCAGTCTTTTTTGCTAACGAGCAAAACTTATTATATAGAAGATTTGAGCTCAAAAGAAACTTTTTGCTCTAAGTTCATATTCACCGAACCGTTGTACGAAACTAAAACAACGACCATCCGTTGTAACAAAAACGAAAACAAGCAAATTATTGACGGAACTTATCCTTTAAATGCCAATGCTTTATTTAAATCTAGTCAATATTTATGGATCCCAGTTTCCGCGTTCTACTCTCGATGGTATTTACCGTTAGGTGTAGATCTAAATTCCGAGTATGCACAGTTTACAATGTCTTTCAATGCGAATTTGTCAACTAGTACTTTAAGTATTTGTATTAAAAACACGTGGATATTAACAAAAATACAGTCTTTTATTGACATATACACGTTTATTACAGGCTCTATAAGCACAAGTTCGTTTACAATTTATCCTAAACCTGCTGTAGCGTTATTTTTAAAGTCGACAGTTTCATCTAACCGCAAGGATTTGAAAGCTCCGAAAAATAATTCGATGAGTACCACCATACAGATAGTAGACGCTAAAACTATCTTACCCACCTCGTTCGACAATTACTCTTCGCACTTTTTATTTACTACTGATTTGTTAATTAATTGTGATTCAAACGTGCTTGGGGTTAAGTTTTCCAATATCTCTTTACAAAACGCTTCATTGCATATCATTCGAAATTACAGTGTAAAAATACCCGAACCTATAGTGAAACAAAACAAACTATTTATAAAATGCATTTGCCCAAAACTCATTTTCGCTGGTGTGGGTGGAATTAAATTATTGTATTCTCAAATGATCGCATCAGCTTTGTGGGAAAAAAGACAGCATAGACTGAAAATGTTTTCAAAAGAATTTTACGACTTCGTCGCAACCTCTGAAGCTGCTAATTATTTCAATATCAATGAATTATATTTAGATTTTGCATTAGTTATAGATAGCATTGCACTGAGTCCAGATGATTTAGTAATTTTAATAAGAGCTTTTAGCAAAGTTTTATACAATGAATCAGAAAAATGTCTCGCCATACCAGCAAAGATTATTCGCCCTCCTATATATAGTGGAATTCTCATTCCAATAATTGACCCTAATGATGTGTCGACTTATACATTTTACAATATTTCAATCAATATTTCTGATTTCAAATTTATTCTACTGTTCAACAATGATGAAATGCAAACTTCATATTTTAACGATTCTAATGTTATACTTCCTACTTATATTACAAATGTAGAAAAAACCAGTTTCCTGTTTTCATTTAGTCCTAATATAATACAATTCACCATTGACAACTTCGTTTGTAATCTTTTATCGAGAAACATTGACTCAGGAGAGTATGAACCTTTAGTTGAAACTTTAAGTCTTGAATTATTAGATTACAAGAAGAGTGAAGAATTTTTTACTTCTCTTCTTAAACTTCGTCTAAAACTTGTTTTGGCCAGGGGAAGACAAATAACAGATGACAATTGCTTCCTTATATTACGAACTTACATCGATAACTTAATGCCCAGTAAAAGAACAATCAAGCCAATTACTCATCAGAACTTCAAAATCAAAATGAATAAAATTAAACTCAACTTTAATCCTAGATCGATTCAATTGCTTTTGTGTTTCATACGCATGGCTTCATCTTCAAAAGTTATTTTAGAGAATCAAAACAATAAACTACTACATATATCTGTTACTTATACAAATAAAACAGGCTTACCAATTTTGATTGCTGAAAATTTCAATTCTGCATGGAGTACTATATTGAATTATCAAGAAAACTCCAATTCAGCTAACTTTTTAAATTTAGATAATAACGATTCTAAAGTTCAAGTAAACGCTTTCTACTTGAATCAAAACAACATATTTGGAGATAAAACAGCAATATTTTTGTCAGTAGGACCCCGATTTGAGTTAATTGACAGTATTTCTAATTTAATTTTGACTAACGTAGATGAATCGGCCAAGATTAGATTTAGTGACCTTGATGTTTTTCTAACTTCTGTTAAAACGCAGTCCAAGTGCCAAACAATAAATATAATTTTGAATCAACTTAAAAATTCGAATACTTTAAACAAGATAGATCATGGTTTATATTCTCGGAAATTCAACCCGAAGATGCTGTTAAAACCCATCAAACTTTTGCCGGAAACAAAACTCCAAAAACTGAAGTTATATGAAAATAATCTTGTTTGTTTAGAAACTACCTACAACTTTTATCAGAATACAGATAATCCAGTACCCGTTTATTTGTGTGCTAAATCTTACTTGTCCAATCCATGGGCGAATACTGTTATAATAACATCACAGGCAGTCATACAAAATACAACGAACATATATCTTGAATTAGTTTTTTTCGACGAAACAGGCTACAACATCATGTATCTTCATAATCCTTACAGTTGTTTATATGAAAATACTAAATTTTCTACCAAAAGCGTTGATGTGTTTCAATCTGACAAAAACAATGATAACATGGAAAATAGTGATGAAGTTACACGCGAAAAAAATATCAATTCTATCGATTCTAGTAACGACCCTGAATTCAACCATCACTGTAACGACCCGTCTTTAATGAATAACTTAGATGGAGTCTTTGATTTTGTCAAAAACTATATAACGAGCAGTTTGTATAAAATGATTATCCCTCCCTTCCAAAGTTTAAGTGTACCTCTAGAGATGATCACAAAAAATGGAATTTATTTTTCTACAAAACCATTGAGTTACACCATTGATTCTTTATACAATGCTGATAAGACCGTTTTAAATGAAATTATGACCAATAACAAGGAAGGTTACATCGTTGACGATGCAGTTTCAATTGAAGAATCTCCAATATCAGATAGATATAAAAAACACATATACTTGGAGAAGTATAAAAAAAGAACCTCAAAAATATTTCGTATGAGAAGTCACTATTCACAATCGAAGGATCAAGAAAGTTATTTGTCGATTGAAACGGAAGGATCTTTTTTAGTATCTAAAAAAGACTTAGTTAAGAACTTTACAGCCCCTATTAATTTTTTGAATTTAAAAATAAATGGATTTAGCGAAATTGTACACATTCCACTGACTGCCCATATTGCCAATTCAAGCAAGATATTAAATTTTAACCACATCTCGCTTACTTCAAAAGATAACTTTTCTATAAATAGTAATTTAATAGAAAACTTTTCCCTCAAGGCTAAGAAAAATAGGTTTGATTGCGCAACTACTCCGGCTGCGGATGAAAACTCGAATAATTTTAATAGATACGATTATATTTCTATCAAAAAAAACAGCAGTGTCCAAATCAATCAACACCTGCCATCTTGTTACTTTAAGTTAACCCTCGAATCAGAAATAGTTGATGAACGCCAGGGTTTATTGCTTCAAACTCTTACGATAAGTCCGCCTTTGACAGCAGTCAACGTTACACACTTAGATTTATTTACTTTTGTTACTTATTCTGAGCATGGAAAAATTTCTAATTATTTGCCGCCTCGAAGTGTATTTTATTATTTCAATTTACCTGCTCAAAAACTATCTAATAGTTACTCGGTCCAACTGGCGTTAATCGATGAACAAAAAAAAGATATGCAAGATCAGAGCACATTTTTGTATAATATGTCGCAGGAGGCATTTACAATTTCTGCTAGACCTGCAATTTTGAAATACGAAAAAAACTCTTCGACGAAACAAGTATCAGAATCAAAGAATGCTGTGACTGATTTTATTAAATCTTATGACACTTTAAAAACGATAAAGACTGTAGTGCAAACTAAAAATTACGAGGTTTGTTTTGAAATATTGCAAGATAATACGGACATTCTGCCTTTTATATTTTTTAATAGTCATATTTCTCACAAATTATTTGTTGTCTCGACGTCCGACATAATTTCTAACGTAACCGGTCTTCCGATTAAATTCCTAGGTAATGCTTTAAATTTAATGCCACTGAGTGGTTATTCGGAAGTGTGTAAGCTATCTGCTATAACTGGGACAATTTTAAATGAACAGGGCATTAAACGCAATTCTTCTAACAATACACTATTGAAAGGACAAATAACTGACCAAGATAAAGAATTTGCGCACGACATCAAAATATTGCACAATATTAATAATTCCAGCTCATTATCCATTATCTACCAAAACAAAACAGAAAGTTTACTAAGCTATGAGGTTGATTTAAGTTCAGAACAGGCTCTTGCAAATGTAGTTTTCGCTTTGGACGATAAAATAACTTATCATCTGTGTGGAGTATTTAGAAATTTAGATTATCACTACACCGCTGGTTCTTTAACTCGACTCCTCACCATTCACGCTAAATATTTGGTTATCAACGAAACTTCTTTTGACATGAAGCTCGTTCGAAATTCTGATCTTAAAAAAATTCAGCTAAATAAATCTGAATCAGTACAGTTTCCTTACTTGATCGATGAAGATCCTTCATTTTTTATTACATTTGACAACGTTAATTTATCTTGCTTGGTACCTTTCAAAGAATCTCACGCTGGTGAATTCAAATTATGGTTAATGAAGGGAACGACAAAAATTTATTTATCTCTAATCATCAAAACAAACGACAACATCTTATGCTGTATTATAAAAAAAAAGAATAGTGCCAGCTGGACTGTTTCAAACTTATTGATGTCAAAATTGAGTGTGAGATGTTCAATAAATTATGATTATTACGAATTAGCAGCCAAAACGGACGCAGGAGTAAATCTTTCGTGTTTCCAAAATAATATCACTCTAATTAAAAAAAGCGATCATAGCGATAGAACAATGCTTCTTTTTTCCAGCAAAAAAACTGAAACGATTACAATTGATTTTAATGACACTCAAGAAATAGTTCATTACAACCCTTTCTCTTCTTTAGACGAAGCGATGTTCGTTTTTGAATTATTGTACAACCAGCAATTGATGAATTCATCAAGAACTATATACAAAACTACTGACAACGACGTAGTTTTACGATGTACAATGAATGATGCTTTACTCAAGCTGATTTACTTAAACAGAATCAAGCTTAAACCAACTAAAAAGCAATTTACTTATCAAATACTTCGCAAGAATAACATAATTATTTTAACTTCTGAACTATGTAATCAATTGTCTTATTATCACAGAAAAGAAAATTTAATTTGCAAAGACGAAATTATTTCTTGTGTAGAAGAAAAAAGTAATTATTTTGATTTGCATCAACTATGCCAAAACGGTAACCTGCACCAAAATTCTACACTTCTAATAGGCTTCGACGTCAATTGCAAAGTCATTGATATCACATGTTTTAGTAATTTTTTGAAGCAGGAAATTTTGAATATTGAATTAAACCACATTAAAGTAAGATGTAAGAAGTATAACGAAATAGCCAAATTGACATTTAGCATAAAAGACGCACAGATCAACAATCAAAACGACGAGTCACTTGCTTATTCAGATGCCAGCCCTGTGATACTGTGCAACCAGGGTTTAAGATCATTCATCTCGATCACAGCGGACTTGGTGTCGTCTTCCGAGTTACTCCACTTTAAGTCGATAATAGTATCGCTGGACAATTACGAAGTCGAAATCAACACCGAATACATATTGATACTGCTGCAGTTTTACAAAGAATGTCTTAAGTCTCACGGATACACGTTAAATACGAGCCAGGGAGCCTTAAAAATGAAAGATATTTTTTATTTGGCGAACTGTGTCAACTTTCATCAACTGTTGAAGAGGAGCTTTCTCAGACCATTAATAATTTCTGAAAACCAACAAATGATAATCAAAATTGACAATTTGCAAATAGAGGAGTTCAAAATCCGCACGTGGCTTAGTCTCGTAGTAGACAGGCTGAGTTTTCTGAAACCGAGCATTTTGTTTTTGATAAAGGTATTCACTTTAGGCTGGCGGTTGCAGTTGACTGGCGCTCCACTTGCGTTTGCAGAGACAGTTTGGAAGCAGGGTCTCAGAGGGCCTGGCGTTTCAATCGTTGAACAAATAAAAACGGCTTACGCAAATCAGTTGTTCAACTCGATTTCTCTTTTAGTGGGGTACGGTTTGTCAAACGTGGGTAAAGTTCCGGGCGAGATATTGAAAAGCGGCTTAAACGCCGGTCTATCTACTGTCAATTTAGTGACAAGCACGGTTTCCGACATTTGCTCCGGCTTAACGTTCGACACAGAATACATTGAGAAGAAACAGTTCGAGCAAAAGAAAGTCACAAGTTTGGAGGCTGGTTTACAAGCGGCAGCAAAAAATGTTGGCGAAGGTTTTATTGGTATTGCAGACGTGATAACGAAGCCTGTCGAGGGTTTGCGCAAAGAAGGCGGCACTGGTTTTATTAAAGGCATTGTTCCAGGAGTCTTAGGCACTTTGTTCAAGCCCGTGGACAAAATCATAGGTCGCGCAGTTTCGAACTTGCTATCCGGAGTCAAAGCTGAGTACAGCGAGACTAAACACACAGAAAAAAGACTTGTTACAAGCAGCAAGAAAAAACGATACGTTTTAATTGACAAATCAGGAAACCACCTATTCTACACGTGGACCGCAAAAGAGCAGGTAGACACCAACGTTGCAGGACCAGGCATAATCATTGTTGACGCGTCATCGCTAATCTCGATTTCCGACCACGCCATAGCTTATTACTACTGTGTAAAGCAAAACCTCAACCAGTACAGACAGCTCTGGTCACTGAACCTGTACAAAATTGACGATATTATTGCGCAAATCAACGGCATCGAGTTCAGGTCCGCTACCGAGACTTATCACCTATACATCAATAACCAAAGCCTCATTACATCTATTTACAAACGGTTATTCACAGCAATAGCCAACAAACAAACTTCATTTGTCGTCCGCAATGACAAGCTTTATAACAGCTTTTACGAAAAGTTCACGAAAAAATCGTCCTGAAAATGTAGCACTTTCATATATTTTTACTATCTTATTAACTTAAGAATTATCTAAATATTTTATAATTTCTTCGATTTCGTCATTATTACTGTCTTTTAAATAAAAGTCTAATTCATTGAAAATTATTTTAAAATAATTGTAATAATACTTAAAAATGTGCAGAGCTAATTCGCTTTTAGAATCGATTTTGAAATATTCTGTTTTTCTTTTTGCCAGATGTGTGTAATTGATCAAAGACAGTCTATCAAGCTGTCGGTTGATGATCGGAATTTCGGAGTCGTTGTATACTGAATCATAAAGTTGGAACGTTGTGAATTCCACTGGCGCTTCCACGTCCAAAATGTCGTAAACTAACTCTGATTTAAACTTATAAGCAACTTACAGCGTCTAAAAAATATTTTAGCTACTTCTTGATTTAGATCGTACAATTCGCGAACTGACATGAACGAATAATCTGCAGAAGCGTGCGCGAACGAAAATAAAACAGCAACGATCGATATTAGGAAAAAATGCATATTCAGGCCATCGCCAGATTTTGCATATTGATGTTGAAATAAATAGTTCGAAAAAAAGTAAAAAATTAATTAGTTAGTTTTTATTGAATAAAGTTTATTTATAGAGCTAATTGATGACCAGGCATGTGTTTTCATCTATATGTGACAAATACTTTGGTTTAGACAGAAACGTGCCGAAAAATAGTGCGTCGAAAGAAGAATTACACTATTACGACCCTGATGTAAGTGATACAGTAAAAAAAATTAAAAATATTATAAATGGATGTTTAGGTATGCAAGTATTATCTAGTGGATTTTTGCCCTCACGATTTGTTCTCGAACACCCGGAGCAACTTGGGTCCGTGCAATAAACTCCATCTGGAGGTATTACGCGAGCAGTTTCAGCAGGCAAATGATCCTGAACGGACATATCGGTACGAATGTGCGCTTTTGTCCTTGTTGTATAAATTGATAAAAATGGTTGAAACCCGCATATATAAGCTCAACCGGCGAATCGAGGCCGAGGTCCAACAACCAGTGCTAAATAAAAACAATTCAGACCAAATCAACTCTTTGATAAAAGAATATGAGGAATGCATTGCAATGGCTGAAAAAGCTGCAGAGAGCGGCGACATAACTGCCGCAGCGCAATACAACAACAGAGCTGTGGTCGTAAATGTTGAAATTGAGAAAATCAGCACCCAAAGTAACGGACTGCAGATGCAAAAAGAAAACGAACTTCGAATTTGCGACATTTGCGGAGCCATGCAAAGTGTTGGAGACACTATGGCACGCTTCGAAAGCCACGTCATGGGCAAGCAACATATTGGCTTCGAACGGATACGCGCTTGTATCGCCAGACTCAAAGAGAAGCATGCAGCGAAAGAAAAACGTTTTCCTCACAAAAAGTATGGCGGTGACAAGTTTGACAAGTCCAGTACTGGTTCCTCTTTCTACACATCAGCTCAAACAAACAGAAACTACCAGGCAGAAAAAAAAAATCCGCGAGGTTACCTCAACATTGGTTTTACTGACAGCGAAGAATTCGAAGAAGGTCAGTGTTGACGCGGTTTCTACTTGTTTAGCGTTTCAAACTTCCAGGGTATACAGTACTGTTCGTATTTTGTAAAACTGAGTCTGAGCGACGTGATCAGGGCAAATATTGCTAACGCTTCGGTGAAAACTAAGAGCAATATCATGATTGTAAACATTTTGTCTGTTTTTCTGAAAGCTCGAATCCCACTGTTGCCAATTTGTCCTAAGGCGTACCCAGCGGCTAAACAGCCTACTCCACAGATGACTCCAGCCGCAAAGTCTGAGTACCCGTTGATTGTGCCGTAAACATTGGGTTTTTTCACTAATAAAATTTTACTGCGTCGTTACTTACGGTTTTGTGCAATCATGACGCTGAACATCAGCCCATAAACGCTGAGAATACCTGCCATGACGATTGGTATCAAAGCCTTAACAGCAATTCCAGGTTTTTTAGCTGTTGATAAGCAATAGGCCGTTCCGGCTTTGACTGACGCATACGCAGCGCCAATATCTGCAAAGTATTCATGACCTAAACTTACTACTCAGAGTGCAAGCCGTAGTTATTCCTGCGTATCCAAGAAAAATGGAATAGGGATTGCAGTTTGGCTGTGTAATCTTGGTGAATTCACTTATCATGAGTTTCTATAGTAATCAATTTGAAACAGATACGCAGCAAACGGAAATCTAATAGAAAGCACCAAATTAAAATATTACAATTTCGAATAAATAGACTATTCAATATTCATGAAAATTTTATTAAAATAGATTCGATAAATTAGCGATTAACCTATTGTTTCTTCATTTGAACGAAAAATTGGCTTTAGCTACAAATTATGCATAAGGGATACAAACGTTCGGAATTTTACTAGTTGTAATTACCATAGCTAAAATAAGTCCGAACAGTGCCAAAGCTTCTGCGAAGATCAGAATTAGAATCATAATTACAAATAGTCTAGGCTGGTGGGCAAAAGATCTGACTCCTGCGTCACCTACTACTCCAATTGCCAGTCCAGCTGCCAAACAAGACAATCCTACCAGTAAACCACTGGCTAAATGGGAATAGGCCTTAGCTTGCGAATATGTCGCTGGGTTGCCAATGCTACTATGCATCATAAAACCTACAATCAGCCCGTAAATGGAAAGGACGGAAGCCATAATACAGGGAATGATTCCCTGTAGAGCCAAATCTGGCCGCATGACACCCATACTACATATACCTATAGTCGCTTTTGCCATTCCGTAGGCCGCTCCCAAATCTAAATTACTATAATACGTTCTAGTACTTACTGCTGAATGTAGATGCAGCCGTGATTCCCATGTAGCCAAAGAAGGCTGAATGTGGATCACAGTGATTTATAATTTTTGACATTTTTAATAGTGGTTATTTTCGATCTCTAGTAATATTCAACACAATTTACAATAATAAATTTTTGACTTATTATTGATAAGTTAATATTTAACCAACTTTGCAGTAAATAAATGTGCTTGTCGATAATGTCAAAATAATGATTATTTAATCTCGTCACTTGTCAAGGTTTCTGTGTGTTTTTGACTCTGTGTGTAAACTAATATAATGTATAAATATCTAAATTGGGAAAATTGTTACGATCAAATTTTATAATTTAGACTATAATGCCTGAAGTGCAAAGAGAAGAGGGTATAAATGCTAACGAAGAAGCTCCCAATATTTCTCCGTTAGCATTGGTACCTCGAAGAGGTTTCGGTACAGATTTACAGGAACTTTTTAATCGATTAAAAAAAAATCCCTTTGGAGTAATGCTAGATCGGTGGGGAACAGAAATACCTCATGAAATACAATCGAACTGGATTGATGGAGCCGGCAAAATTGCTGAGTCTATTACATTCAGAGAATGTATGATCAGAACGAGAAAAGTAAGTTATATAGGCTTATGAATTTTAGATTATTGTATATTTACATCAAAACAACGTACAAAAAGAAGATAGAGTTATCTTATGTTTTATTCCAAGTTTAGATTTTATTAGTGCATTTTTTGCCTGTATTATTGCAGGTATCGTCGCAATCCCGGTGTATCCTCCGACTCCGGCGCGTGTCGATTTCGAAGTACCACGATTTTGTGATATTGTTGAACATACGAAGGTTAAAATTGCTTTGACGCATACTATATATTTAAAGCTTTCTAAAATCGTGAGTCTAGCTACTCGAGACAAACGGTGGAGCAAAACTAAGTGGTTAGATGTAAAAAAAGCTTATAAAGTTATTTCTACAGAAGAAGCACTCGCAGTGAAGTTTCCTGAACTGCATCTAAACAGTATTTGTTTTTTACAGTTTACCAGTGGTAGTACGTCTAAACCAAAAGGAGTAGTAGTCACACACGGTTCTCTATTACATAACGTACATGTTGCTATGGTAGCATTCAACATGAACACCATGTACGAACGGCCTGGAGAAAAAGTCTTGTCTATTACAGATTTTAATTTTTTATTAGAACAAGAACAATTTTGGTATCTCCGTCATAAAGTATCCTTCGAAACTTTTGGCCATAGATTACGTGTTTTTAGTTGGCTTCCCGTGTATCACGATATGGGCTTAATTGGGTTTACGTGTACACCGCTGTTTTTTGCTGGTACATTGTTTCAAATGTCACCTTTAGATTTTATTCGTAAGCCTTATTTGTGGTTAAAAACTATGTCAGACCATAATTGTGTTTACACCGGAGCCCCAAATTTTGCGTACGAAATTACTGTTAACAAAATGCCAGATGACATCTACGAAACATTGCGACTAGATAAAATGAGTGGTTTTCTTTGTGGAGCAGAACCTATTCGAGCATCAACTTTACTAAAATTTGCTGAGAAGTTTGGTCCTAAAGGTTTTAGATTTGGGATGTATAAACCTTGTTACGGTTTAGCAGAAAATACATTGATAGTTTCTGGGGTTGTTGAAGTGGGTCAAGCTCCATTAGTTATATGCGTAGATTCAGAAGCCCTCATGCTGCAAAAAAAAATTAAGGTTTTAAGGTCTGGTCGTTTTAAGGAAGGAGACTTAGAATATAATAAAGCTTTAGCTGGAAATCAAGGAGAAACCATTTTGGTCGGATGTGGAGGAACATGTATTGATATGCAGGTTCAAATAGTTGATCCAGTGATCATGCAACAGTGTGAACCAGATCAAGTTGGAGAAATTTGGATATCCGCAGATTCTAATGCACGTGGTTATTTTGGTTTACCAGACAAAACTTCAGAAGATTTTTATGCTACAATGAGTATGTTGGATGGCCACGTTAACCCGGCTAAATTTTTACGAACCGGTGACTATGGATTTATATACAACAAGGAACTATTTATTTGCGGTCGCATCAAAGATATTATTATTATTAGAGGAAGAAATTACTACCCACAAGATATAGAAGAATGTTTGGAAAAATTAAAAATGCTGCGACCTGGTAATATTGCTGTATTTATGATACATAATGATGAAGGTCAAGAAGAAATTGCCGTAGCAGCTGAGTTAAGGCCAGTTCAAACAGGAATAATAAAAAATTTATGGGCTAAAATTACCAATAGTTCTGACTTACTAAATCATTATACTGATACGGCAAACCTGATTTACTCTCAAGTATTGAAACAATTCGGTTTAAAAATATATAAATGCTGGTTGTTAAAAATGAAAACTATTCCTAAAACTAGTAGTGGAAAAATACGAAGGGCTCCAGCTAAAGAATTGTTAACATCACAAAAAAAATGTAATGAAGTTTTGTTTGAAAAAACATTCGGCGCAGACTTTAAATTAGACTCTAGTTACATATCTAGAAATAACGATTTGATACAATCAAACGAGGAAGACGTTTTTGAAGACGCTTTATCGAATTATGATAATATCAAAACAGAAAATTCATATAAGCTGGTCGACTCAATAGCTAATAATAAAGCTAGTGAAGAATGTGATACCGATTATAAAAAAACGAGATCTACTAGAGAAGCAGTGAAAGAACAAGTAATTTCGGTTATTCGCCGAGCTTGTATCGAAATTGCAAATTTAGAAGATATACCAAATACAGATATTAAATTATTCGAAATGGGTGTTGAAAGTGTAACACTTGTAGAATTTTCAGAATATATTGCTAATAATTTAGGAATAGAAGTTGATAATACATTACTGTTTAACTATCCTACGTTAGATGCAGTTATAGAACATTTAACTGATATAAAGATCGGAATTAAAAATCAAATATCGACATCGTTATCATTAACAAATAAAAATTCTGCCACTAAGAACGACCTATGCATAACAGCTATTCAACTGCGATTACCAGGAGGAATCGATACTGTAGACAAATTTTGGAATGGTTTATTGAGCGGTGGCGATTTTATTCAGAACATACCGTACAGCAGGTGGGATAATAATTTATGGTATAGTCCAAACATGGATTCATTAAATAAAACTTATGTTAACGAAGCTGGTTTTGTATATGATGCAGACTATTTTGCTGCAAAAGCATTTAACGTTAATCCACGAGAAGCACTTACCTTAGATCCTCAACAGAGAATGTTATTAGAATTAGTATACCATTCTTTT
The DNA here is from genome assembly GCF_024713945.1 of Dermatophagoides farinae. Lineage (NCBI taxonomy): Eukaryota > Metazoa > Arthropoda > Arachnida > Sarcoptiformes > Pyroglyphidae > Dermatophagoides > Dermatophagoides farinae. The sequence continues at coordinate 13,886 of NW_027461522.1, read as the reverse complement.
AACTCGACTAAATTGAGTATTAGTTCTTTTACTAATCAAAAAATCGGAATTTACATTGGATCTTGTTGTAGTGAATGGAGTTTAATACAACCTGACGAATTACCAGGTCCATACACTGCAACAGGCGTTAGTTCTTCTTTACTTAGTAATAGAATAAGTTATTTTTTTGGTTTGTCTGGACCATCACTAACAGTCGATACAGCTTGTTCTAGTTCATTAGTAGCGTTGTATCTTGCGTGTAATGATATGATACAAAATAAAATAGATCATGCAGTCGTTGGCGGTGTAAATATGTTGCTAACTCCTTATCCTTTTATTTCGTTTTCTAAGGCGCGAATGCTCTCTCCAGATTGTAGATGTAAAGTATTTGACGACAGTGCAAACGGGTATGTCAGAGCTGAGGGTGGTTTAGTACTTCAATTAAAAACTTATTCAAAAGCTATGGCAGATAAAGATACGATTTGGGCTATGGTATCAGGCTCTGCTATAAATCATGGAGGTTCGAGTGCTGCAATTACTGCTCCAAATGGGCTGGCTCAGCAAAATGTAATACAGTCAGCGATTCAAAGTGGAAATATAAATATCAATGATATTTATTTTGTTGAAACCCATGGAACTGGTACTGCTCTGGGAGATCCAATTGAGTTTAATGCCATAAAGAATGTTTTCAGCAATCGCGTTGGAGCTACTTCTCCATTATATTTAGGAGCGGTCAAGTCCAATATAGGTCATTTAGAAGGAGCAGCCGGGCTAGCCGGATTAGTTAAAGCTATATTAGTGCTCAGATATAATAAAGTTCCTAAGAATTTACATTTCTCAGAATTAAATCATTTTGTTAATCAAGAAAAATGGAACTACCACATACCTAAAAGTACTGTTGATTTGAATTCTGCAGACACGAGCAGCAGATTTGCAGGTGTAAGTTCGTTTGGTTTTGGTGGAGCTAACGCTCATGTTATAATTAAAGAATCACAAAATTCTTATTGGGCTAGATTGTATGATCAATTATATTCACAAATATCACTTTCAAATAATGAAGATATATTAATTAACTTCAATAACGATTATTGTGAAAAAAGCGATCAAGTATATAGATTCCAAAACAATGATTTTTTAAAACTGATTATTGATGAAGTTATCGAAGAATCTCATGAGCAAAATCCGATAATTACGCTCGACTGGTTACTTGATTCAGAGGAAAAATCTTTGTTTAAAAAAATTATCAATCAGTTTATTATAAATTTAGCTTTTTATCGGGCATATATAAAACAAGTATCAGTGATAGAAGATTTGAATGTTATTCTTTCGGCTGATTCGGTTTCATATATTTCTGCTTTTGTTGCAGCCGGTGCTCTATCTGTGCAAAATGCTATAAATCTCATTACTTTTTCATCTACTTTTTACGAATCCCAGTTACTTTTAATTTATACTGGTCATGTTTGTCATGTAGAAGAATTTAATAGAAGTAACAACCAAAACAAACTTGTAATCTCAAATCAACTATGTTGTTCAAAGTATTATCTTAAAGGAAGTAGTGAAACTTATGATAAATTTAGAAATTATTTGGAAATTTCTAATTGTGAATGTAACGTAGTTAATACGAAAAAGGAAGTATTAGTATTTAATAGCAATTTAGGTGAAAAAGATTTGGATTCATACATAAATCAAAATATTATTATATCTCATGGAAAGTCTAAGTTGATTGATGTAAGTTCCGGCATAATTAGTTGTAATAACAAAAGTTGCCAGAATTGCTCAATTTATTCCAAAAAATTTTTACTAAATGCTATTAAAAATCCAATAATCAATAATGTGATATTAAATTCGTTGAAATTTATTACAGGAGTTAAAGTATCATTTGATTTGTTAGGATGTGACGATAATTGTTATTTATTTGACAATTTAGCCTGCGACGGCAATAAATGTTTGGTGAATGTGGATGAGAACAATAAATGTATATATTTTAATAGCATCAAACTAAATGAATTATCACTGTCGAATTCTGAAGAACAGTTCTATTCTTTGATTGAATTGTCTTTAAGATTAGTTAAAGCTTCAAAATCACAGTTATTGTGTCAAGAATACTACCCATGGGTTGATCCTATCCATCCCATCTTGAACTCAAAAGCTTTAATTTTTAATAATGAAATGGAAACTAAGTTTACTATTAATTTCGATGCTAGTATGATAAATCTCTTTGAATCTCATAAAATTAAAAAGGTAATAGTTTTACCTGGAACTGCATATGTTGACTTAATTTTTGCTTCCATATTAAAATCTAAACAAGAGAAAAATTTTTTCAAAAACAATTACTTGCTGATTAAAGAATTAAACTTAGACATACCTATTTTGCTTTCTAATGAAAATAGTAAAACATTAGAGTTATTAATAACGAAGAAAAATAAGTTCACTTTATCAAGTTATTCAAAATTGAATGAAGAAAATCAAGTATATGAAAACGCGTATGGATTATATGATACTAAAGAAAAAGATAATTTACATTATGAAAATTATACAGAGCGTGTTGATAGAAATATTGCTAATCTCTTTATTGAAGATTCATCGAAGTTAACTGATTGGATCGATGTCAAAAACATCTACGAAAAACTTAATATTGTTGGACTTAATTACGGTGATAACTACAAGACGCTTAAGCGGGCATTTAAAAACGAGAATCAAATTTATTGTGAGTTAGGGATCAGTAAAAAACATGTAAACTATGAAAATGAAAAAGGTTTTATTTCAAATCCTGCGTCGATTGATGGAGCTTTTCATAGTGTAAGCTTATTTAAAGCAAGTCAATCTAGTGAAAATACTATTTTTGTACCTTCAAAATTTGAAAATATCAAATTAATTTCGAGATTGAACTTGAAGAGGTGTTACGCATTAGTTGATTTGATTGAAATGAATGAAAATAAAATTTCAGTTAAAGTTTTATTATTTTCTGACGTTTTTGAAACATGTATATGCTCTATAGACAAAGTTCAATTTAATAACTTCAAATTGGATAATATCCAATTAATTGATATTCCGAAGAGATTACTATGGAAAACTGTGAATCATCAAATTAATATTGATGATGATAAATATTCTGAACCTCAAAATAATGAGTTAGTTACACACGATATCAATAAGACTAATGCTCTTTTCTTATATACGAATTCGTCTAAAATAATTGTTTCAACTAACGATATCAAAACAGCAAAACTTGAGACTAGCTTAAAAAATCTTAATATTAGCCTCTTCCAGTATATATTTTTGGAATTGAATATTGATACCATGGATAATTACGAGCACTTATTGCTAGATTTAATAAATTTCTTCAAACTATATTTGACTCAAAAAACACAAAATCCAACGATAAATACTACTATTGGGTTAATAAATCTGACGACAGACGAGAATTTACTGTTAGGATTTGAAGGATTCGTTAGATCATTAAGATTAGAACTTGATTTTAACTTGAAAACAGCTCAACCCGTTTTTTATGTTCAAATTCACGGTATTGACATTGTTCAAAAAGATCTAATAATTGAGTTTAAAAAATTAATTAATTATATAGAAGCTTCAAAATGGTCTGATTACAATTTAAAGTATATTTATTCTAACGCAGAACAAACTAAACCTTCCACACGTATATCTGTTAATAGACTTGAGCCATTAAATGTTGATGTAAGAGGATATGAGAAATTTTCTATAAAACAAAAAGGCTCTATAAATAACATTAAATTAACACAATCTCCACGAATCGATTTTACTAACGTTTTACCTGAACAAATTGTTGTACGAGTAAAAGCTGTTGGGCTAAACTTTAGAGATGTCTTGAATGTGTTAGATTTGTATCCCGGTGATCCAGGTCCAGTTGGTTCCGATTATGCAGGAATTGTTATATATGCTGGAAAAAAAGTAAATAATATTTCTGTTGGGGATACTGTACTTGGTATTCATCCAGGCTGCATTGATTCTTTTATTTGTGCAGAGCCAAACTTATGTCAGGTTTATGCTTCTAATTTATTAAGTTATAATCTCGCAGCTAGTTTACCTGTTATATTAACAACTGTGTTCGAAACTTTACATAATATTGCAAAAATTAAACCCAATCAAAATGTTTTGATACATGCTGTAACCGGTGGAGTTGGATGTATTGCTATTGATTACTGTAAATATATTGGAGCTAATGTTTATGGCACCTGCGGCTCGGACGAGAAGAAAAATTATGCTATTAAAGTTGGAGTTAAAGCAGTATTTTCTAGTAGAGATGCAAATAAATTCAAAGAAGAAATGAATGAATACGATACAAACTTAACTTTCGACTGTGTAATTAATTGTTTGACACAAGATTTTATACCGTTTACGTTAAATAGAATGAATCCAAATGGTCATTTTATTGAATTAGGAAAGCGAGATATTTGGCCTGTTTCAAAAGTAAACTCAAATTATCCCAATGTTAAGTATTCAATATTAGCGATAGACGAAGTTATTCGTCACACACCCTTAACCTTTAAAAAGTTGTTAGGAGATTCATTATATTGGTATAAAACTTACAGAAAAGAAAATTCTTTCCAGTTACCTATTACTCCATTTATTATCAATTCAAGTAATCAACTACAAGAAGCGTTTAGATATTTACAAAAAGCAAAACATATTGGTAAGGTTGTTTTACAGATGCCAAATGTATTATCTACAAATATTAATGACGCATATATCATTACAGGTGGTAAAGGTACAATTGCATTGGAAGTATTAAAGTTTTTACTAAATGAGGGTTGTTCAAATATTTATTTACTTTGTAGAACTACCAAAACTAATGAATCAAGTTTTGAAGATTTAAAAAGAAATTATGAAGGTTCATATATTACGGTTAAAGAAATTATATGTGACGTTACTGATGAAAATCATGTACTTAATTGTTTATCAATATTAAAACGTAAAGGACTTAAACTAAAAGGTATCTTTCATTTGGCAGGTAAGAATATTGATTCTACTTTGACAAATATTAAGGATATTGAAACTATTTCAGCGATTACACAACCAAAGATCAAAGGATTGATTAACTTTCATAATTCCCTAATAAAACTTAGTTTATATAATGATCTAGACTTTTTCATTAACTTTAGTTCTATAAGTGCTATATTTGGAAATGTAGGTCAAATTTGTTACTCAGTCGCTAATTCATATTTAGATGAGTTTTCTGAAAAAATGCCACAAAAATTCATGTCGATTCAATGGGGTCCTTGGAATAACGCTGGTATGGCTAAAACTCATCTTAATAGAATGAAAAATTTTGGTATAATTGGTATTTCTAATGAAGTAGGTATCAGAATATTATACGAATGCTTGAAAAATAAAAACGAATATAGAAACATTACAGCTGTTCATCTTGACATTAACAAATTTGTTAGCAGTCATATTACAATAATGTCAGCTGAATTGAATAATTTGTTAGAAGTTGGTTCGAAAGATAAACGAAACCGAGCTGTAAATAAACAATTCGAAAATTTATCAGAGGAGAAGTTAACAAAATATATAACAAATAAAGTTCTTAATGCTGCTGAATCTCTAACTGGCAATAAAGAAACACCGAAGTTAACTGATACGATTAGCACACTTGGAATTGATTCAATAGCAGCTGTTGAATTCCGTAATTTGTTATCTAGTGAATTAGGTGTAAAAATATCTGTAACCGCGCTTATTGACTACCCTACTTTAGGGGATGTTACAAACCATATTATCGATTTAGTGAAGCTAAACAATGTCAACGAGACAAACGAAATATCTAGACCTCTATTTGAAATAATAGGAGATGAAGTCAGCAAAAATTTAGCAAATGGCGTAGCAATAATTGGAATGAGCTGTAGATTACCAAGAGGCGATAATCCGGAGCGTTTTTGGAACACTTTACTTGATGCAACTGATTGCATAATAGATGTTCCAATTTCTAGATGGAGTGCTGATAAATTTTATAATCCAGATCCAGACGCGCCTGGAGTTACAACATATACTAGAAGAGGAGGATTTGTTGAAAACGTACATTTGTTTGATCCACACTATTTTGGTATTGGACTGGTTGAAGCTAAATCTATGGATCCCCAACAAAGAATATTATTGACTTGTTCAGCAGAAACCTTTGCAGATGCGGGATATACTAAAAATGAAATAGCAAACAGCGATTTAGGTTGTTTTATTGGTTGTTGTAATGCTGATTGGGTAACTTTACACACTATAGCTGCTATTAATGTGTTTAGTGGTACATCTGGAGCGGCTTCCATTTTATCAAATAGAATCAATTATTTGTTTAAATCTAGAGGGCCATCAGCAACAATCGACACAGCTTGTAGCAGTACTTTAGTGGCGTTAGATATAGCTTTTAATAAATTGATATTGAACCAGGTAAATTGGTGTATTTTAGGAGGTGTTAACATTATGCTTTCGCCTAATCTATTTGTTGCATTCTCTAAAGCTAGAATGTTATCTAAAGATTGTTATTGTAAGACATTTGACGAATCAGCAAATGGATACGCTAGAGGTGAAGGCTGTGCTACTTTTTTATTGAAAAATTTACATAAAGCTCTAAAGGATAACGATAAAATACATGCTGTCATTAAAGGATCATTTAGTAACCACGTCGGCCAATCTGCTTCTTTAACTGCACCAAATGGTCCCGCGCAAGCTGAATGTTTCAAGAAAGCACTTAAAATAGCCAATATTATGCCGAATGATGTTTCATATATAGAAACCCATGGAACTGGTACACCTCTAGGTGATCCAATTGAGATAGGTGCTATCAAAACTGTCTATGGTGGCGATAGAGCTTTCCCGTTAATTTTAGGGGCTGGCAAAACCAATATTGGTCATTTAGAAGGCGCTTCCGGAGCTGCTGCGCTTGTAAAAGTTATTTTATGTCTAAAATACAAAAAAGTACCAATGAATTTGCATTTTAAAAAGTTAAATCCATATATCGACATGAATGGATTGAATGCGATATTCCCAACTTCTGTGAATGATCTTAATTTAGCTAATAATGAAAAGCTATATAGTGCTTTAAGTAGCTTTGGTTTTGGTGGATCCAATGCTCACGTTATCATGGAAGCATATAACCAAGAAAAGATAGAAAATAAAATTGAAGAAACATTTGTAAAGCCGAAAGTATGCTTTTTGTTTACTGGTCAAGGAAGTCAGCAAGTCAACATGGCTTTAGATTTATATTCAAGAAACGCAATATTTAGAAAGGAATTTAATCAAATAGCCGAAGCTTTCATAGAGCTAGATATTGTTGATATACGAGAGTATATTTATCCAACTTTATTTCCGAAACTCAGGATTAGGTTAGAAAAAGAATATAAGGGTGAAGACGTACTTGATAAAATCAATACTTTATTATATGCTACTGATGTTGCTCAACCAGCTATATTTACCTTTGAATTGGCATTGGTTAAGTATTGGAAGCATTTAAATATTATTCCTGATTATGTTATAGGGCATTCTCTTGGTGAATATGTAGCAGCTGTTTTATTAAATATCATGTCTCAAGAAGATGCTATTAAATTAGTAGCAATACGTGCTAAGCTGATGCAAAAATTACCTTTAAATGAAGGAGTAATGTATGCATTTAAATGTTCTGAAGCTATTTTCAATGATATGCTTGAAAAAATCACAGATTCTAGTTTAGATAGATCGACTTTTTCGATTGCTGCAATTAATGCTCGATCATCTATTGTAGTTAGTGGAGAAAAAAACAACGTTGAAAAACTTTTAGAATTTTTCCCCAACATAAGCAAGAAAAAGCTAAATGTATCGCATGCATTTCACAGTCCTATGATGAATCCTATAATAGACGAATTTTATCAACTTTCCAATACAATTCGTTTTTTGAAACCTAATTCTGAATCTAAGTTTATTTCAACTGTCACATGTTCAGTTGAAACTGATATAGTAGCTGATGCTAATTATTGGAGAGATCATATATCTAAGCCCGTTAGATTTTATGATTCCGTTAAACAACTGATTGAAACTTACGACGTTAATTATATTATTGAAATAGGACCAAAGCCAATTCTTATCAATTTAGTTAGACAGCAATTAATGCAAAGAACAAGGGCTGCTTCAGATAATAAAGAAATTTTAATGCATACATTAGACAATATTGATGGTGAACCTGTTTTTTGGAATGTATGTAGATCAATAAATCAAACTAGTTGCGATTATGGAAATGGATTAGTATTATGGAATATGAAGAAAATCCATTGGCTCGATAACTTTCATCCATTCATTACAAATATCCAATTTAATAATGAAAATGGAATTTATAGTTCTAGTTGTTATATTCGTGATGAATTAAAAAGATATCTTAAGCATCACGTCATTTTTAACATGATAATTATTCCTGGTGTATTAATTTTGGAATCAATGGTTACATTTTGTGAAATGATTAAAAAGTCCAATAAGATCGATAAAGTGATCCCAGTAATTGACAATTTGGTTTTACATAAACCATTCGTGATTACTGAAGAACAACCAACATCGTATATTTTGAAATTAGATGTTAATAATAATATTACTTTATATTCATCGAACAGTTTTATCGAAGATGATTTGGAAGATCATGTTACAGCTCGTTTAATGGTTTGTGTTGATGAATCATATTTATCTAAACTTGCTGAATATCCTGATTGGGCATTTGATAAAAATAAAGGAAAATTCTTTGATGAAACTTCGTTACTTTATGATAATATGACTAAATTAGGGCTCGAATATGGCCCGAAATTTAGAACATTACAATCTGCAACCGTTTATCAAAATGAAGCAGTTGGTGAGCTGAAACTTGCATTGATAGATGAATTATGGGACACACAGTTTAAGGTTCATCCATCAATACTAGATGGAGCATTACATCTAGTTAGTTTAGTTATAGTTGCTAATACATCAGATACCGCTTTAAAGTCTATTCAAGCAATGGTACCTTATAAAATATCGAAAAGCTTCCTTGGAAACGTAGATATCACTTGTTTAGTTCATTGCCATATAAAAGTACTTGAAATTTCTAAAGAATGTGTAATAGTAAATGTTTCTATTATACAACAAGGAAAATGTGTTACGTATCTTGACAGACTAACATTGAAACAGCTGAACATTGAACAAAAAGTAGATATCCCTAGAGAACTATTATGGTGCTCTAGATGGGAACTTAAGAATGATTTATTAAAAGCGGTGAATCCAGGGCAAATATACAAAGTAATTGTATATTCACCTATTAAATATTCGACTATACTAGATGTTATTTTTGGTAATATAAAAAATAAGACTAATTACAAAGAGTTATACGGAAATATAATAATCGAAGTCACTAATTCGCTAGAAGATTTGACTAAATTTGATGATTTTAATAATACTACAGAGAACCAAATTATTTTATACTGTGATAGCTTATTCCAAGAAATTAGTCCAATAGAAATACTTGCGGATTGTTTAGATTTAACAAAATGGTCGATAAAACATTCTCAAGACGCTAAAACTCATAATAAAGCTAGATGTGCTCCGATATATATTTTTACAAATTCGTGTCAAGCATTATACCCAGATTTATCTGATATCATAAATCCACCTTATCATGCCGGCGTTATAGGTTTTTTTAGAAGTGTTAGAGCAGAGTCTGTTATGTATGGTAACAGACATCAGATAACAAATATAGATATCAATTCACTACAAGATATTATGCCTATAATTGCAAATCTAGTAAATATAAGAACGGACGAAACTGAAATTGTATTCAAAAAAATTACTAAAGAAACTAAAGAACTCGTTAAAAATATTATTGATAAACCAGTGATTCATGAGGGTATTCAATTGGAAAATTATTTAGAGTGTGATAGTAAAAATAGTATAGATAAGTTAGAAATTAATGGACAAAGTAACTCGATTGATTTGACTGAAAACAATGAATTACCAGAAAATACTATATTCTTGTTTGGTAGAAGAATTGCAAAAATAAAGAAACGAGTTATAGGTTATGCTGAGTTATACATGAAGTCAAGAGGATCAATTAGTAATCTTGTCATAAGAGCTCAGTCAACAAAATTAGTTTTACCTCCAAATCACGTTAAAATACGTGTATTCTCTATAGGTTTAAATTTCAGAGATATTCTTAATGTCATGGATTTATACCCTGGAGATCCCGGACCATTAGGAGGAGACTGTTCTGGTATTGTTATTTCCGTTGCTGAAGGTATAACTGAATTCAAGGTTGGTGATAAAGTTTTTGGTATTGCTCCTGGTTGTTTAAAATATTATGCAATTACCGATCGTAATTTATTATGTCATATCCCTAACAATGTTTCATTCGAGTTGGCAAGTACACTTCCTGTTGCAGCTGGTACAGTCGAATACGCTTTAGTCGATATTGCAAAAATTAAACCGGGACAAACTGTTTTAATTCATGCAGTTACAGGAGCAGTTGGACTTTACGCGTTTCAGTTGTGTAAACTTTATGATTGTAAAGTTATAGGTACTTGTAGCGATGAAAAAAAGATTTATGCTAAAAATATCGGAGTCGATTTTGTCTCTTGTTCCAGAAATAGTAGCTTATTCCAAACAGAAGTGAAAAAATACTTGCAAGGAAATAAAATTGACGTTATATTAAACTGTTTAATAGGAGATTTCATTGATATATCAGTTTCCTTACTATCCAAAACAGGAGTTTTTCTCGAATTAGGTAAAAGAGCAATATGGTCTGATGAACAAATGAAACAATACGCTCCAGGTGTAAAGTATCACAAAATTGCTGTTGATGTTAAAATGAATCAAGACAGAAAATGGTTTCAATCAATTCTATGTAGATTAAAAGACCGATTTGAAAAAGGAAAACTAAAACCGATTGCTATGCATTTATTCAATTTAACAGATAAACAAAATAACGCGATCAAAGCTTTTAGACTAATGCAGAGGGCAGGTCATATTGGTAAGGTCGTAATTAGGATTCCTTCTTCATTGGAAAAACTATCTGATGAAACAAAAGATCTTATATCGACCCCTGAAAAACCTTTGTTTAATTGGTCTCCCAATCAAACAGAACTAGGTTTTTTAAATACTGTGCTAATTACAGGCGGTACTGGTGCTCTTGGATTGTTATTAGCTAATGAACTGATTTCTCTAGGCGTAAAACGAATAATACTAATTTCCAGAAGCGGTTATACGAAAGAATTAGAAACTAATCCAAGAGTTATACAATTAATGAAGAGTTCATGTGAAATTGAGTTTATGGCTTTAAATTTAAGTTCATATAACAATGTTTATTCTTATCTCAAAACATTAAAAAACAAGAATTATTCAATTGATGCAATATTCCACTTGGCTGGTGTGTTGCAAGATTTGGTTATTGATAAACAAAGCAAAAAAAGTATATCTGTAGTGTACGAAAACAAAGCTGGAACAGCATGGAATTTGCACAATGCTTGTAATAATCTTTCCATTTCGCTGCAGCATTTTGTTATGTTCTCATCAATAAGCAGCTTTTTAGGAAATTATAAACAAACAAATTATTCAGCAGCAAATGCAGAGATTGATGCTTTGGTTCAGCATAGAAACGCTTTGAAACTACCAGGACTCTCTATTCAATGGGGTGCTTGGATTGAACAAGGAATGGCTCTGGGCATGGATAAGATTCTAGAAACGTCAGGTTTGCCTGGCTTAACCAACGATGTGGGATTAAGAGCAATGTTAGAAGTTTTAAGTGATGCTTCTATATCTACAATATGTGTTCAAAATTTCCGATGGATGCAATATCTCCAACAGTATGATGCTCCACCTCCACAATTTACTGATGTATTTGAAAATTCTGGGAATACACAAGAAATAGATCCAAATATTACTAATCTTTCGGGTGAGGCAAGAAAACAATATGTTTTAAAAACAATAATTGAAACTGCCTCATCAGTGTTAGGTCAGACAGATTTACCTCCGTTAGATGCTCCACTTCAAGAACTAGGAATAGATTCTTTAGGGGCGGTTGAACTAAGGAATTCTTTACAATCTAAGCTTGGAGTAAGATTAGCAGCCACTGCTATGTTCGACTACCCGACTTTAGCATCTTTAGGAGATCATATTAATGCACTAGTAGAAGAAAGATTAGCTCATGGTATAACTAATGCTGCAAATAAAGAATACTGGTATATGCCACCAAAACCAATAAGTCATCAATCAGATGGGGTAGCAATAACTGGCATAAGTGTACATTTCCCAGGTAACGCGCATTCTTTAGAGGAGTTTTGGAATTTACTAAATAAAGGGTTTTCAGGTGTTACTGATATACCAGTTGAAAGATTCAATATAGATCAATATTATGATCCTACACTATCAAAGTTTGATTCAATGTCAATTCGTCAAAGTTCTTTTGTATCTCACAGTACTTTATTCGATCCCTCATTTTTCCATATTACAAGTGCTGAATTGAAGAGTATGGATCCTCAGCAAAGATTGATGCTACTTCAAGCTTATTTATGTACTACTACTTGTGGATATTCAAAAGAAAATTTACAAAATCAGAATATTGGATGTTTTATTGGTTGTTGTAACTTTGATTGGCATTATTTGGATCAATTCTCTGATTCGCCTTATGCTGGAGTAGGAGGTAGCGCAGCAATTGTGTCTAACAGAATAAGTTATGCTCTTGGTCTTAAAGGCCCTTCATTGACGGTCGATACGGCTTGTAGTAGTTCTTTGGTGGCAATAGATATTGCAATAAACAAGATTTTACAAAACGCCTGCGATAAGGCCATTGTTGGAGGAGTTAATTTATTATTAACGCCGCATTTGTTTTCAACATTTAGTAGAGCTCGAATGCTTGCTCCAGATTCAAGATGTAAAACATTCGATGCGCGTGCAGACGGTTATGTAAGAGGAGAAGGTTGTGCGGCCATATATATTGAAAAATCAGCAGACGCATATGCTTCAAATAAATATATTTACGCAATTTTACGTGGTTCGGCTGTAAATCATGATGGTACAAGTGCTTCATTGACAGCTCCAAATGGACCAGCACAACAAAGCGTTATTAAATCAGCATTAATTGCGTCTAATCTATGCCCGGCAAAAATATCCTACATCGAGGCTCATGGTACAGGAACTGCACTTGGAGATCCTATTGAGTTAGGAGCTATAAAAGCTATTTTCGAATTGCGAGAAGAAAATGCAAACCCATTAATTATAGGAGCCTTAAAAACTAATATTGGCCATTTAGAAGGAGCTGCGGGGGTAGCTTCCCTAGTAAAAGTGGTTCTTTGCTTGCAGAAGAAAAAAGTACCTCGTAATTTATATTTTGAAAATATTAACCCACATATAGATTTGCAAGGTGTAAATTTTGTATTTCCAAAGAAAACTGTTGATATCATATCGAATAATACCGTAATTTACGCCGGTTTAAGTTCGTTTGGATTTGGCGGTGCTAATGCTCATTTAGTAGTCGAATCTGTTCCTCATCAGCTACAAGAAGCAACTAAAATGAAAAGCCCTAACTTTAAAAATTTAGATTTACGATCATATCCATTCCATGAACAGCTTCACCCATTATTAGGACATTACACTAAACAAAATGGAGAAATCCAGAATATTTGGTCATTCTCTAATCGATACTTTGATAAATTATTTTCTGATCATTGTATATTTAACGTACCAGTTGTGGCTGGAGTTATGTTATTGGAATCAATTGCAGCGGCTTATACTGCAGAACAACCGTATGGAAGAACTGGTTGGACCGTAATGTCTGATAAGCCAGTGTTCTTTTCAAAGTTTGTTTTAACTCGCCTTTTATTAGTTCCGGCTAAACGAGACGCGAGAAACTATTTGAAAGTGAAATATCACATTAATAAAAATGGTGAATTTTCTGTAGTTTCTGA